>NW_026029451.1:0-10290 GCF_019186545.1 Solanum stenotomum | reverse complement strand
ATGAGTATGTTATTAGGCATTAAAAGCTTGATCATAATATTCTTTCCTTAACGGTATTAGTCTAATTATTTCTCTTATATTTTCTAGTATGTATTCTATGTATTGTATATTTTGGGTTCTTTGATATATTATTTCTTTATTTTCTTTTATTAGATCTCCTAGTTAAGTTATTTCTTCAGTAGTTTCTTTCCAATGTTGAAAGTATTCGTAATTTATCATTAGTCTGAGTATTCTAATTCTAGATCTCAAATATTAATTTGTTCTAGGTCTATATCTATTTCATTTATTTCGTCTATTTCATACCATGTTTGAGTTGCTAGTTCTAGTCCTGCTAAGTCAAATATTTTTTCCCATATCATTCTTCTTAATTCAATTATTTTTATATTTTTTAGAATATATAAAATCGGTGTTTCATAAGCTAATATCATTTCATCATGTGGATTAGTAGTCATATTAATGATCTGTTGTTTAATTAATAATTGCCTTATATCATATACATAATAAATATTATTCATATTAGATTACTATAAACTAGATTATTCTCAACCATGTCCTCCTGTTACTATTATCATCGTACTTTCAAAGGTACTCCCTTCCTAACAGCGCCTCAACTCTGTTTACTCTCCTCACAGCTTCCTTGCCTATGGTTTTAACTTTAGGATGACATAGTCTGGCAATGAGTATGTTATTAGGCATTAAAAGCTTCATCATAATATTCTTTCCTTAAGGGTATTAGTCTAATTATTTCTCTTATATTTTCTAGTATGTATTCTATGTATTGTATATTTTGTGTTCTTTGATATATTTCTATATTTTCTTTTATTAGCTCTCCTAGTAAAGTCATTTCTTCAGTAGTTTCTTGCCAATATTGGAAGTATTCGTAATTTATCATTAGTCTGAGTATTCTAATTCTAAATCGCAAATATTAATTCATTCTAGGTCTATATCTATTTCATTTATTTCGTCTATTTCATACCATGTTTGAGTTGCTAGTTCTAGTTCTTCTAAGTCAAATATTTTTTCCCATATCATTCTTCTTAATCAATTATTTTTATATTTTTTAGAATATATAAAATCGGTGTTTCATAAGCTAATATCATTTCATCATGTAGATAAGTAGTCATATTAATGATATGCTATTTAATCAACAACTCCCTTATATCATATGCATAATAAATATACGGTACTTAACAATCCATAGTTGTAGCAAGTTCCTACTAGATTTGTACTTGTTCCTGGTTGTGCAATCATCTTATTATATCCCTGTAGGTTTTGTGTAATGTAATCTTCATGGGGATTTTTTGTATTTTTGGATCTTAGATTTTGGTTTAGAAAGGTCTGTATTTTGTGGATGTTCTCTATGTAGGCTCTGGTTATATGGTTATAAGTCTTTTGGTTTTGTCCTAGGCTTTCTTAATATGTGTTTAGCTGAGGTGGTATGAATAATGGATCTTTTTGGTTCTTTGGCATAAATGGTTTTTCAAATATTTTATTCATATTAGAGTTAACATATCTAGTTTTATTTTCTTCTTTTGTTGCAGATGTGCTCCCTATAGCTGCATGTAACAAATCATTATGGGTTTTTAGGTGTTTTCCAACGTCACCTTGTAGCTCTGGAATTTTTAAGTCTTCTGATCGACTTAGCTCCGCATTTTTATAATCATGCTGCTGAATTTTTATTTGTTGTAGCTCTTTGTCAATATTTTCTGCTTTTGTGCAAAGTAGAGTCACAGCTTTAAGTATTTCTTCTATAGTATTTTCTTTTTCAGTCTGTGTAGCTTTGTCTTGAGATGTAATATGCAATACCATTCTTGTTAGTACATATCACTTCTATTGTAAATGTAAAATTTAATATATTTAATACTATTCTTCGTATCTCTTTGGTCGTTACTGAATCTTGTACCTTTCATGTTATCCACCATTTTACCTGCGTATTATCTGTTCTTACAATAAATTTGTTATATACAATGTATGGTTTCAAAGGCTAATAAACATTTATATATTGAATATAATTCTATTCTATTTATTTCCCATTTTATTTCGAGCTTTGTAAATGCTCCTGAATAATAATTGCAATGATGTTCTACCTTTCTTTATTATATCTATATTTTTATACTCCTCCGTAGCTTATTTCACTTGCATCTGATTCTACTATATATGTAAATACTTTATTCTCATCGGGAAAACATAATTTATGTAAATTTTTACATAATAATTTTATTTTTCATATTTGTTCTTGGTCTTTATTGTCAAAATGATACTCTTTAATTTCTTATGCAAAGGTTTCAAGTTTTCTGCTAAATTAGATATATATTCTCTCACTTGATTTACTAATCCTAGAAACGATTGTAATTTCTTTTTCGTATCTATTTGTTCTTCAGAATTTATTATCTTTTGTACTATGTGTGTTTGCATTTTTATACTATTTTTATCTATTTGTATTCCTAGAAATTCTATCTGTGTTTTCATTATTTCTGCCTTTTTCTTACTTAGACTTATTCCTGAGTATGTTATAATATGTATAAATTATTCTAGCAATTTTACAAGTTCATCTTGAGTTCTTGAATATAATAAATTATCATCTATGTATATTATGCAATTTTCTAGTTGGTTAAAGTAATTATCCATAAAATGTTGGTATCTTCCTGGTGCATTTTTATATCCAAAAGGTAATACATTTCATTCATAAAATCCTTGTGGTACTGTAAAAGCTGTTAACTTTTTAGATTCTTCTTCTAATTTTAGATGGTAAAATCATGACTTATAATCAAACTTGCTGAAGTAATTGTATCCTTGGATTTGTCTTATTTTTAATACTTTGTTTGGTATTGGATAATTATATGTTTTTGTTTTTGCATTTAGATTTCTATAGCCAATAATCATCCTACTTTTTTCCTCTTTTTTGTTCACTATGCTTATTTACTATAAATGCTAGACTTGTATTTTTACTATTACTTTCTTGTATGTAATTATTTTCTAGTAACTCTTTTATGTGCATTTTGAATTCTGTTAAATCATTAAAATTATATTTTAATGGTTTTTGGGTTATTATGGCATTATCATCAATAAATTCGATTTTTATTTTTTGTTTTATGTTTTTCCCATCCTTTCAAGGGATTATCACTATATAGTGATTCTAGTTTTTCTTGAATTAGTTTTAGTTTATCTATTGAAAATACAATTAATTCGATATTATGGTTAATTTCTTTGATATTTTCTAGTTTTTGGGTAATCTTTTCACTTCCTTTGATCCATGGTGTGGTTTTTCTATTTTGGTTGTTTACTCTTTTTGCTCCTACCTTTTGTTTACATGGTGTAGTAAACCATTAGTGTGTTTTTGTTATCACATGGGAATATAGTTTTTCTAAGAATGACATTCCTAAAAGCATATCCTTATTTATGAATTCGTAACTATATATGTCTTCTATAGTTAATATTTTATCCCATATTTGTAATTTTATATTCTTTGTTTTATATGTTATCATACTTCTTTCATTATTGAATCCTGTTACTACTATGGGTGTTTTTAGCTTCTCCCATTTTTCTTCTGGTAGGCAATTGTGTTTGCACATATTGGATTCTGCTCCTGTATCTAACATAGGGGTATAATATCTATTGTAGTAATTTTCTATTATTATTTTTGCATGTATGTATATTTTCATATTGTTCTTTCTATTATGACTTTCTTGGTTTTATACGTTATGGTTAATTGTGTATTTTCTAAATTATATGGTTTCATTTCTTCTAACCATTTTATTCCTAATATTATGTTATCTCCTAGATAAATTTTGAATTTTATTAATATTACTATTCCTCCAATAATTACTTCTTTTTCTGCTATTTTCTCATAATTTATTAACTCTTTTGGTGATTTTGGGCACGTTCGTTCTTTAGACGTTATTTTATCTTCTGCTACTTAATCTCTTGTTATGTAATTTTCTTCTTGGCCAGTGTTTATTATTATATTATACTTTCTTTGTTCCATTATTCCAGTTATATAGTAATGGTATGGTTCTATATCTTTTATCATTTGATATTCTATTGATTTTCTTGAAAGTTGAGGTGTTTCATTACTGTAGTTTATTCCTTTCATTCTTTTTGATGTGCTTATTCTGTCACTTACTATTTCTAAATCTTCTTCTATATCTATTTCCTTGTAACTGTAATCATTATTATCTATTACTGTAACAATGGGTTCAAAAGAATTTTCTATTTTTATTCTATTTATCTTATTTTTTGCTGTTATTTTATGTTTTGTTGTTAATACATATAAATTTTTATATCTTCCTGTAAATATCTTACTTCCTGGGCTACCTGTATTCCTGACATTTTCCAATATAATACTAGAGATTTCTCTATGTTTCTATCGTTTACTGCTACTGAATAATTGGCGCTTATTATAAATTTGAATTTTTGGTATATTAGATTTCCTTTTACTGCACTTATTATACTTTTTTCTATAGGTTCTACTATTATGTCATTTGCTAGATATATTTCTATTGGTGTATCTATTCCTTCTCTGAAACATGCTTTTATTAATATTTCTGTTCCTCCTAGATGTATATATTTTATTGGGTCTTTAGCTTTAATTTCTTGTATTTCTTTGTTTATTATTCTTTTATTTATTATTGATATTTTTGCTTTTCCTTTGGTATATTTAGAATCTATTATATGTCCTTTTTGGCTTACCACGTAATATTCTTCTTTTTGTCTTTTAAATAATTTTTTTATTATTGGTACTTTTTATATTTTTTCTACACTTAGGTCTAGTTCTTTTCCTTTTATTTGTTCAAATATATTAATATCAAATATTACTTTTTCTTCCGTGGATTCTTCAGTTATATGATCCTCTTGAGTTATTATTTGTACGTCTTTTTCAGTCATCTATATTATCATATAAATTATCTTCTTCTTCATTTTTGAAAAATTCATATATACTATCATCACTTTCTGGCTCATAATCTATATATTCTATTTGCGTATATTCTTCTTCATTGTCGATTATTACTTCGGATACTTGTTTTTTCTTAGGATTTTGGGGTAATTTACAATCTTTAGCTATATGTCCTAGTTTTCTACAATTATAACAAGTACATTAAGTTATTTTTTTCTTTGGTCTAAATGGTCTTTTGGTATTATAATTTCTTATATAATATTTACTTCAAGGTCTTTTGTACTTATAGTGGGATTTATATTTTTTATATTTGCCTGGTTTCCTGTATTTCCTTTTATAGTAGTTATCATTACATCCAAATTGGAGTGCTATCTTATCTTTACAACATGCTAAGTTTTTTATCATGGTTTTTTCCATTTTCATTTCTTCTCTATATTTTTCACATATTTTTGAATACCATTTTTGTAAGTATCTTATTCTTGCTCCTAAAGTATCTTGTAATCCTGCTTCATTCCAATCTTTTATTGTCTTAGAACTAAATGGTTCTGATAATTTTGTAAAGTATAACCTTCGTATTTCTTTTCCTTCTTCTGTACTATATGTTTCTTTATAATAATATTCTCTAAATACACACGTATATTCTTCTATATAACACATATTACATAGTGCTAATTTTAACATTAAATTTATGTTTAGCTGTTTTTCCTTATTTTGTTCTTTTATTTCTGTAGTCGTACTACTAAATTCATTCTGTATAGCTATTTCATATTTATTTAATATGTCACCATCTATCCTTCTATTATTTTTTAATGTTTTTATACTTTCGTCTGTTAGATTTTGTAACCATAGTTTTACTGTTCCTATAAGTATCCTTTCTATATATTCGGGTACTTCTGTCACTCCTATTTTATTATCTATTAATTGTTTTGATATATATCCTACCCATAATTGGATTGTTTTATTTATATCTGTGACGCAGTCTAGATCTAAAAAGATATTATTTTGCGTAGTTACTGGAGTTGGTGTCCATTTTATGTTTAATCTTTTATTCCATATACTATCATACCTATTAGATTGTTCATAATTTACCGTATAATAATTGGGATTTACTTCTCTGGGGTTTTTAACTCCTGATGTACTTGCTTTTGTATCCGTAGTATCTCCTATATTTATTTCTGTAGATTTTTTATCTTCTAGATTTGCTAACATTTATGTATATGTTTCGCTTATATCTGAATTTTGATCTGAGTGTTCTTCATTTATATCATCTATTCTTATATCTGGTTCTTCTTTTTCTTCGATGTATAACTTTTCCTTAAATTTTTCTATTTCATTTTTTAATTTTGTTTCGAGTTCTCTTTCTTTCTGTTTAGTTACATATAGTTCTTTTAGTGTAGCTAATTCTTTTTCTAAAGCAATTATCTTATCATTTTTTATTTCTTCTATTTGTTGTATTTCTATTTTTGCTTGTTGTCTAATAATTTCTATCTCTTTTTTCCTATCTATTTCTTCATTTTCTTTAGTTATTCGTACCATAGCTGTTAGACTATCTTCTAATCTTACCGTTTCTTTTTCTATCATTAGATATAAGTTTTCACCTATCTTTTTATATTTCCTTCCTAATCTTGAAAATATTATTTTTATTTTTAATCCGTCTTGGTTTTCATAGGCTTTTTCATCTATAGCAAATTCTTCTTTATTCATTATAGACTATGTTTTAGTTTATATTCTATTTGTTGTATTTGTAATTGTATTTCGAATATTGTTCTTCTTTGAGCTAGTAGAGATTTTTAGCATACTCCTGCATATATGTTATATTTAAGTCTTTCTTGTTTATGTTTTAACTCATAGCGTTTCTCTATAATCGTCCAAGTCTTTCTTGTTTATGTTTTAACTCATAGCGTTTCTCTATAATCGTCCTGATTAATTCATATTTGTGTTGTTCTTTACTTTCCATACTATTTTTATCCATAGCTCTAATACCAATTTTTTTTTGTGGGGGGGGGGGGGGGGGGGGGGTTAGTTGTTTATTTTTTTTTTTTTGCGTTTTTGTGTTTTGTTTGTGGTTTGTGTGTTTTTTTTTTTTTTTTTTTTTTTTTTTTTTTTTTTTTTTTTTTTTTTTTTTTTTTTTTTTTTTTTTTTTTTTTTTTTTTTTTTTTTTTTTTTTTTTTTTTTTTTTTTTTTTTTTTTTTTTTTTTTTTTTTTTTTTTTTTTTTTTTTTTTTTTTTTTTTTTTTTTTTTTTTTTTTTTTTTTTTTTTTTTTTTTTGTTTTTCTCTTTCTCTTTTTTGTTTTTTTTTTGTGTGCTGTGCTTCTTTTGTGCTGTGGTGCGTGCGGGGGGGGGGGGGGGGGGGGGGGGGGGGGGGGGGGGGGGGGGGGGGGGGGCTTATGAATTAGTCATTGAAAGCCTTTTCATAATATTCTTTCCTTAAGGGTATTTGTCTAATTATTTCTCTTATATTTTCTAGTATGTATTCTATATATTGTTATTTTGGGTTCTTTGATATATTTCTATATTTTTTTTATTAGCTCTCCTAGTAAAGTTATTTCTTCAGTAGACTCTTGCCTACATTGGAAGTATTCGTAATTTATCATTAGTCTGAGTATTCCAATTATAGGCGCTATTAGGAACGGAGTACCTTTGAAAGTACGATGTTAATAGTGACAGGAGGACATGGTTGAGAATAATCTAGTTTATAGTAATCTAATATGAATAATATTTATTATGCATATGATATAAGAGAATTATTGATTAAACAGCAGATCATTAATATGACTATTTATCTACATGATGAAATGATATTAGCTTATGAAACACTGATTTTATATATTCTAAAAAATATAAAAATAATTGAATTAAGAAGAAACTGTACTCATTACCAAACTCAAACCACAAAAGAACTTATAATCACACTCGAGCTAGACGTATGTACACTTCTTTGTCAAGTCTTATCCACTAGTTTTTAACCAATATGATGAACACCTGACACTATTACCATAACCAGAGCAAAATAGATGAAATCACGCGTCTCTAAATCCAATTCTTGACTACTTTGAAGATACCTCTTTACCCCTTGCAATTAGAGAAAAATATTTTTGCTCTCACCTCTTTCTGAAGGTTACCCTACATTCCATTAATTAATATTTATTTATTTATTTATTAGGACTCTAACTTCTTTAAATTCTATTCGAGTGGTGCCCCAACATCTCTCAAAACTTTCTATACAATCACGTCACTCACTGAATAGTAATAAATCACAACCTTAGATACTCACAAGTCATTATTACCATACAAAATTTGTTTAACCAACAATTTGTATTTTATAATTGCATGTCAATCACAATCCGTCACTAACTCGTATTACCATCATGCTCAGTAAGCCCTTGTCATCACCACAAAGTGAATCTTTTCCTCGACATCATATGTCAACCCAATTATACCAATCAGATCCAAAGGACTAACCCAATTTTATACACATTTTCTAACTAAAAGTTCCAATTGCATTCACCTAAGTATACTCACTGACTCTCTTTATCCATAAGTTTGTCATTCCGGTATCAATCCACTCCTTTGAAGTTTTTAGATAAAATCACCAATCATCCTTTAAAATCCTCAAGATACACTTCACAACCTAAATGCATTAATACCGTATCAAAGATCCACCACTAAAATCATTCTTAAAAATAATGCTTAACCCAAGCATTTGTAGTAACACATTAGTTGATTTCTCAAATTTGAATGCAACACTGAATCTCATTATCTGAACATGTCATACAATTGATAACTCCTTAAGTAGTTTGTATTCATACTTGATAATCGACGTATTCATTTCCACGTAACACTAGTAATACCACACCATAAAAGTTCGTTAGATACCTCGCTAAAACACATCATACCTATCGATAAGATCGTACCCAAATAGCCCACACATTTCTACCCATTGAATAGCTGCAAAACATTACTAAATTTGTTCTATCTTTAGCCCAAGCCATTTGCATTCTTTCTTAGATCAGATCGATAACAAAAGTAACACACTTTATAACTCTAGCCAAATAAGCATTGATACTATTGTAGTAGTCGTATCATGACCCTCTTTAATATAAAATCAATCCATGAAATCGTAGTAGAGATTCTAACCTCAATTGACGCAACCTAATTTCATAATTCACTAAACAACCCATACATGTTATGAAAAATTTACTAACTGCATTTTCTAAAGTAATGGTGTTCATTATATAGTCGTCCCTTACAAAATTTCTTGAATATTGTCACCTTGGAAAAGTCTGTGACTTCAACCCCTCTACCTCCATCACAAAATCAATCACTTCCTAAAAATATCTTGCTAAAGCAACCACTTATAAAGCTTGAATATGCAATTCTTACCTTAATCTTTTTACAAATTAAAGCGGTGAATCCGGTCTTCTAGACTGAAGTAAAGCTGAGTCACATATCTAGATAAAGTATCAAAATCTGGCCTCATAGGCTGCACCACATATCTTCCGTTTCTCTATATTCAGGAAACCATCTCTCCTCCTATCACTCAAAGTTTGGGGGTATATAATTGGATGAAGAAACTAGAAAATATTGTCTAAGTCATAGGTAGTGCCTTTACTAATCGGCACTCAACATGAAACTATCACCACATTTTGCGTCTCCCCGAAACTAGTATATCACAAACTTAACACTAAGTCTCTCCACTATATTCATTTCATGAAGTAGCTCAAAACAATCAACAATGAAAGCATAAGCATCTTCATAATCAGTACCCATGAAGAATGAGGGTTTCAACTTTATGAACATAATAAAAAAAATCATGTTGATCACTAGTAATTACAGGCCCTGTAGTCAATCGAGAAAATATACCTATTTTCAAGGACATATTTTTTTTTTTGGTGTTGCTGTTTCAACTTCTAATACTCTAGTACTAACCATATGTGAAATAGAGTGAAGAAGTCCAGATACCAATCGGATTCAAGTAGTAGCACAAAAAGAAGAAGGAATGAAGTTTTCCTAAAGTCCTATAGTCTCTCGAAGAAAAGTAAAGGCGTCCCCGTACCGTACTGTTCCGCAAGACTCTGCTAGACTTGTCTTTGTGTGATGAGATCACCGAACCTAAAGCTCTGATAACAAGTTTGTCACGACCCAAAATGAGTCATGAGTGATACCAACACTTAACCTCCTAGGTGGGCAAACCAAGGAATCCAAACCCCAACATATATTAATTGTTAAACTTACAAAATACAAATCATAATGTGGAAGCTCAATCTTATTATATATCGTTTACCAAAACCTGAAAGTCATCACTTCAAGGACATCTAATCTCTAAATACTAAGTCTAAGAGTATCAAAGACATCAAAATAAATGAATAAAGTAATTTGTGTTCGAAAACTAAGGAC
>NW_026029450.1:0-827 GCF_019186545.1 Solanum stenotomum | reverse complement strand
CTTATGAACATAAAGCAGTAAATAAGAATAAGGATGAAGAACAGTACCTTACAATGGAAGCTTCAAGCCAAATTGCAAACTTTTATTCAAAACGGAAAATATTACAAGAGAGAGAATTTAAAAGAGAGAGAGAGAGGGGGTTCTAAAACCTGCCTATGAACTAATACACACTTCCTCTTATATAGAGGTTACACACACTCACAATAATAATAGAAATGGCCCACAACTTTATTCTGGCCAATAAACATACTATAAAACCGACAAACATAAATGGCCTTCACATGGGCTAGGCCACTATCTTTATAAAAGAAAAAGCAAAAGTAAAAGGACACCCACTAAACTTTNCTTTGTCCTTTCCTTTGTCTGTTGTGTAAATGGAAGATTCTTCCATTTGTTGCTGATAACGCTTGAGAATAGTCTCAAGGTCTTCTTCTTCATCATCAATGTCTTGTGCTTCTCCTGCAAGACATGTATCATCTGTATGACTGGCTGACGCCATGGAAGTGTCATCTTTTATATCAAAATCCAGATTTTTCATTAAATCCCTTTTTACTTCTTCCATGTACATGGCTATTGCTTCTGATTTGGAAATAATTCCTTTCTTCATTTGAAGTTGTTTGGCAATTTTTTTGAATGGATCTTGATCATTAGATCCTTTGATTTCTGTAGTGGTATTTGTCTCATAATACCTACTTACTGTCACATTTATCAAGTCCAAGATTTCTTGTCCATGTAAATGTCCTTCTTGGTTTTTCTGGAGTAATTTACTCCAAAACTTAGTGTAGAATACTCTTTGCATACAGGGAAATCCTTCTGAAGTAGTATTA
>NW_026029449.1:0-204 GCF_019186545.1 Solanum stenotomum | reverse complement strand
CACAAAAATGACCAAGAGGGTCATTACAAAATGACTCAACTACCCTCAGCAGGCAAGCAGGCATATTGACCTGCTGCTTGCTTGAGCTAAATGCACACATACAGTCTACAGAGACAGTCTCTCTCACACACACATACAGTCAACATAGATGTTATTTATATATATAGTTGACAATCGTTTGTGGCTTTGTTATTTACATCTTGC
>NW_026029448.1:0-948 GCF_019186545.1 Solanum stenotomum | reverse complement strand
CCAGTTTATGTGCTTTGAATTTGAATGGGCTTTTTTATTGTATAACTATTGTATTCAATTTTTAAGTATAATGTGACACTAAAAAGATTAGACGAGAAAGAAACGAAATTGTGAATGAGCATTGATAAAGCATTTGATTGTAGTTTCCTTTTTGTGGTGTTTCAAATGTTGTTTTAATTGTTATTTTCTACTACAACTAGTGCTGCATATTGGTTTCTAAAGTTACTACTTGTGGCACATTTTTGAAATCTTATGCTACATGGAAATTTGTGGTTGTTTGTCATTGTTGTTTTGGTGGTTGTTGTTTTCAATTAGATGCTATATGTTTTATTGAAATTGTTTGGATCCTCGTGTAGTTTGATAAAAAAAATTGTTGGACAAGTTGTTGATAAGTTTAGCTTTGTGAAACATGAAAAAGGTCATTAGTTCACGTGGATGTCTCATAATATAGTTTAACTCGCAGTGTGTAGTGTTCTGTACTATATTATGCGACATCCACGTGGATGTCTGCAAGTTAAACTTGTCGTCTTTATTTGAAGTTCAGTAGTAGGTTTAGGATGTCGCATCTGTTAAGACCTTTTAGTTTTATTATATATAGTAGCACATATTCAATTAAAGAAAAGATGTTATTAGTCCATTTTATATATTTATTTTTTAATTATTAGGATGATTGATTAGTTTAATAGAAAGTAATGTTCATCTTAGTAAATTTGTTATCCTAAAGTATGATTGATCTAACTCTTATATATAATCCAAGGTTATGGCACCAAGTAAGCAATGGATGCAACTTGTTGATGATCGACTTAATGAGGCCTACTTTATCGGGGTGGAAAATTTTTTGAATTATGCTTTTCAAAGGACAGGAGAAATGTATGAAATACGATGTCCGTGTGTTAAATGTTGTAATACCACATTAGGAGCACGTGAGACAGTTAGAACACATTTGAA
>NW_026029447.1:0-201 GCF_019186545.1 Solanum stenotomum | reverse complement strand
GCAACAGGTGTATAATCTAAAAGACAAGATAGCAACAACTATACTAAAGACTGAAGCACTGATCCAAACTATAATAGAAAACAGTTTGGATCAGTGCTTCAACCTTTAGTATAGTTGTTGCTATATAGTCTTTTAGATTATACACATGTTGCAGTATTATTAAGTGTATTCATGTGTAGATTTTACATTAGATTCAGTATC
>NW_026029446.1:0-255 GCF_019186545.1 Solanum stenotomum | reverse complement strand
CTCCACCTTTAAGATACTGAATTTCAAATGGCCGTAACTTTCGGCTCAAACTTCCGTTTGACGCAATCCTATTTTTGAAACCTCGTATTTTTTCGAGATCTATATGAGGAACCCATCGCCTTTGTCTGAATTTCCTTTTATTTTTTTCATCATATTTCCGCTCGCGCGTAAGAATCAGTAAAACGCGTTTCTGGGAAAATCGGCACGCGCAAACCGACGTTAGACAATTTGGTTGCGTAGATATCGAAAAAATAC
>NW_026029445.1:0-512 GCF_019186545.1 Solanum stenotomum | reverse complement strand
GGATTCAAATATAACTCTAATTTTGCTCATCATTTCTATGCACTCAACTTTCTTTTTTGTGTGTATTACGAATTCTCACAAGGCTCAATTATTTTTCTGTATATATACAAGAGAATAATTGTTGTCATTTATTAGTACTTTTTATTTATTGTATATTTTAATAGAGCATAAGAACAATGTGATTTTGTAAATTAGTAATATTCAAGCATCCAAGGAAACTACGTGACAGCGTGTTAGTACTAAAATATTAAAATAAGTACGTCTCTTGAATAAGACAATTGACTATATTGGAATTTTGACTGGAAATGGAATTCCCACCTAATCTTTTTCTCTACTTTACTCGTTGTTAGAGAATTGTCCATTTTAATATTAAAATGGGGAACAAAACCGAAAGTCGGTCTTAGTGATCCAACAGTGTCATGTGAAAAGATAGTTGAACAAAAGTTATTTTAGAAACGGAAAAGGGTCAAAATTGCTCTTGAATTATGCGAAATAGACCACTTATATCCTTC
>NW_026029444.1:0-820 GCF_019186545.1 Solanum stenotomum | reverse complement strand
AATCTTAGTGAGATCAGTCACCTCCCTTTGAAGAATAGCCTGCTGTTCCAAAACATCTGCCACCTAAGATCTGCCTTTAGTTGGTCCCTCAATGCACTCACATTCTAGTAGAGTAGACATAGTGAACATTTGTTTGGTAGTACCAGGTACCCCTCTTCCCATTGGAACTTCAAAATGGTTAAAGACAAAGTTAAGCAAATACCCATAAGGAATTCCGTGCTTTGCATTCTTCCATGTCATTACTCTATGCATGTGTTCAAGCATAATTGCAGGCAGATTAATTTCCTCAAGCTCATCAAGTTTTTCCATGAGGAAAAGATCGGCAACAGAGGCTAATACGGTTCTCTTCTCAGTCCTGGGCACCATTACTTTGTTAATGAACTCAAACATCAATTGATACTCCCCTTTAAGGAACTTATTAGGAAGGCCTGCACGCTTGACGTCTCCTCGTTTGGTGGCAAGCTTCGAGAAATCACCAGATGGTTTGCATCCTTCAATAGTTCGAACACCCACGATGGGCACTCCAAGAATAATTCCCAGATTTTCTTCATCAAGATGAATCTCCACATTCCGGACTGTCGTTGTGATTCCACCACCTTCCAGTAGTTCCATTTTGTAAAAGAACTCATGCACTTCAGGTTCATGTAGGTATGGAACTGGTGGTGCAAATAAATGATTCCAGCCTTGAATGGTAACAGCATTAACCAAATTTCCCATACCAAACAGTGTGTTAATGTCAGGATCAAAGACTCTACCATTCAAGACCTTTTGTTGTTCCATATTATCTACCCACTCTTTTCTAGTCAACTCCTTTTCTTTG
>NW_026029443.1:0-712 GCF_019186545.1 Solanum stenotomum | reverse complement strand
GAATTGCCACATAGAATGTCATGTAAAATGTCATGTAAGATGTGAATTGTCATACAAAACATTGTGTAAGACGCTTATGTCTATTTGTTCAATTTTATACAAGTTTAAGTGTCTACTTATACACATCAAAAATTGAAAGATATAAATGTCTGTCAAAGCCAAAATATGGACTTAACCCATGATTTTAATAAAGCTAAACTAAGATTTTTGAAGCCCAATTAAGAAAATGACTTGTTGTGAATCATAATAGAACATACTCCCTCCGTCCCTTTTTAGTTGTCCACTTTAGAAATGACACACAGATTAAGGCAACAATGATTAGTACAGTGAAGTTACAATTGTACCCTTATGACAACTTTTCACTTCAAAATTACAACCACTTATTTGAATTAAAGTGAAATAAATTGGAGGGAAACAACATACACTTTTACAATTTTCAAGAAGTGTAAATAAGGGTATAATAGGAAAAAATTTGTTGTCCTTTCTTGATTTGTCAAAATGGACAACTAAATAGGGACAACCAAAAAAGGAAATATGGACAAGTAAATAGGGACGGAGGGAGTATATGTTATAGCTAGTTTAGCATATATATATATATATATATAAAAGTATCCTCCTAAACTTATACCTTAAGTTTCAAGAAGATACTTTAACTTTGTCGGGTCTATGCTAGGTGGCTGAAAATGTAACATCCGACAATTTAAAAATGAAT
>NW_026029442.1:0-305 GCF_019186545.1 Solanum stenotomum | reverse complement strand
GAACGTGAACTTAGAACTTGAACATGAACATGAATTTAGAACTTGAACTTGAACTTAGAACTTAGAACTTGAACTTGAACTTGAACTTAGAATTTGAAGTTAAACTTAAAATTTGAACTTAGAACTTGAACTTGAACTTAGAACTTGATCTTGAACTTGAAATTAGAACTTAGAACTTAGAACTTGAACTTGAACTTGAAATTAGAACTTGAACTTAGAATTTGAACTTGAAATTAGAACTTGAACTTGAAATTAGAACTTGAACTTGAACTTGGAATTGAACTTAGAATTTGAACTTGAACTTG
>NW_026029441.1:0-237 GCF_019186545.1 Solanum stenotomum | reverse complement strand
GGTGTCTTTATATATGTACATTTAAGTGAGTTGAGAAGCAGTTTATCCGGAAGTTTATGAATTATGGATAAGATAGTAGGGGAGTTATCGAACCTCTTTACTAAAACTGCTCTTAATTAAAACATAATTACAAGTTAATTCAAATGGTGACATACATTGCTATTTGGTACTTGAGAAGCTGACACGTAATTCTATAGTATGCAACTGAACGGTATAAATTGATATATATTGAATTTA
>NW_026029440.1:0-798 GCF_019186545.1 Solanum stenotomum | reverse complement strand
TAGCTGCTGTAGTATTTGCTTTGAAGATTTGGCGTCATTACTTGTATGGTGTACATGTCGACATATTCACTGATCACAAGAGTCTTCAATACGTGTTTACTCAGAAAGAACTTAATCTCAGGCAGAGGAGGTGGTTAGAGTTACTCAAGGATTATGAACTAAGTATTCTTTACCACCCAGGTAAAGCTAATGTTGTTGCTGATTCTCTGAGCAGGTTGTCTATGGGTAGCACCGCCCATATTGAAGAAGGAAGGAGAGGGTTAGCAAAAGATGTGTACAGACTGTCATGCCTGGGAGTCAGCTTTACAGATTCCGCAGAAGGAGGAATAGTGGTGACGAGCAGGGCCGAGTCATCATTAATGTCAGAAGTGAAAAAGAAGCAAGATCAAGATCCTATTTTGCTTGAGTTGAAGGCAAATGTTCAGAAGCAAAGAGTATTAGCTTTTGAACAAGGGGGAGATGGTGTATTAAGATATCAAGGTAGAATGTGTGTACCTATGGTAGATGGACTCCAAGAGAAGATTATGGAGGAAGCTCATAGCTCCAGATATTCAGTTTATCCAGGTTCCACCAAGATGTATCGTGATTTGCGAGAAGTTTATTGGTGGAATGGCATGAAGAAGGGCATTGCTGAGTTTGTTGCTAAATGTCCAAATTGCCAACAAGTGAAAGTTGAACACCAAAGGCCCGGTGGTGTGGCTCAGAGGATAGAACTTCCAGAGTGGAAGTGGGAGATGATCAATATGGATTTCATCACAGGGTTGCCAAGATCTCGCCGACAACATGATTCTATTTGGG
>NW_026029439.1:0-323 GCF_019186545.1 Solanum stenotomum | reverse complement strand
AGGGACTTAGAGTTTTGTGTCGATGATTAGGTATTCTTAAAAGTCTCGCCTATGAAGGGTGTTATGCGATTTGGCAAAAAGGGAAAGCTTAGTCCAAGATTCATTGGGCCATACCAGATCCTTCGGAGGGTAGGACGTGTGGCTCATGAGTTAGAATTGCCTTCAGGGCTAAAATCTGTTCATCCAGTTTTCCATGTATCAATGTTACGGAAGTGTGTAGGAGACCCTTCTCGGGTTGTCCCAATTGAAGATGTTCAAATCACAGAGGAGTTGTCCTACGAGGAGACTCCAGTTTCTATATTAGATCGGCAGGTCCATAAATT
>NW_026029438.1:0-109935 GCF_019186545.1 Solanum stenotomum | reverse complement strand
CCGACCATCAACGTCCCCGGAGAAGACTCGTGGGGTGGAATTTCCGGTCAGAATCCGATGATCGGAGTCGAAAATGTTAATGCATTCGATAGAAATCTCAATAATGGAGCTCTGAGTGATAATGCTAGCTGCATTTCAGAAGTATGGTCCTTCAAATAGTATGTTCATTTTATTTAAAAGTGAATTATGGATTTTAATTAATTACTTATATTAATATTATTATTATTGTGGTATTTATGTATGATTATAGACAATATATTTGTTGTATGTGAGATTTGTCATAGTTGTATGTAACTATTTAAGGACTTTTATATGTTTGAGTTTGTTAACACTATGAACTTTAATATAATGTATTGCTATTTGATCTAAGAAAAAGTATGGTTTTTATCCATCGATTAATGTATATTGTGTTGTTATTTAATTTTTAGTTCTTTTTAGTATATATGTGTTATAGTCTAGAGGTGTTAGATGGACATACTAAATTATATTTCATCATACTTGCGTCAATTTCTCTCTATCTCCATTTGTATCATGTTGTTGTCGCTATTAAAAACTAGAATTGTTTCATGTATAAATATACACACGATAAAAGACATATGTAGATGTGTCCTTCCATCACAAACACTAAAAAACATTGTTATAAAATGTAATTAATGTATATAGATTGTTTAGAAGTGTATATTCAACATGTTATACATGAAATATATACGTATTACACACTATATATACACACTTGTACACCTTCATCCTAACACCATGATCATAGAGGGACGTTTAGTTTATGACTAGCTAATGATAAATAGATAATACTAAACCAACATAGACATGCAACAATTATTTCAATGAGCATTAAGAATCAATTAAAATAAAAAATACCATCACAAGATAGATGTATCTGAATCTTATATTATGTTTCAACATTATTTCGAAGATTTTGTATGTTGCAAATATACAATTTTAAATAGAATAATCATTCCTTCAAAAATCAACGAGCAAGTCATTGAAGAGTAAATGAATGTCTTAGCAAAGAAAAATGAAAATCAGCAATATACCACACCATACCACATATTCACAATTAAAAAATTAAACTTAAAGAGTGTTAGATAGTTAAGTTTTAGAGTGTTGGGCTCAACTCTTGAGCATGATTATTATTATTTTTTTTTAAATGGGCTTAACAGTGCTATAGTGCACGTGAAATAAGTAGACTAAAATTAAATTAATGATAAAAAGATATGAAATATTTATAAGTTTCGAAGCTAATTACTTAGATATACGCTAATTTGTAATATTATTAATCTTATCTGATTTTGGTGTGTTCAGATACATGTATCTCAAGATACATGGAGTCAAAATTAGGAGTAATTTAATCAAGATATACTATATTCAAGTAGATTTGAATGTATCTGGGATACACAAACAAATCTCGCTCGTCTCCCTCCCATCCCGCTCGCCACTTGCCTATGTATCTGGTATCTCAGATACATACAAATACATGTATCTAGTGTGATTCACATATATCTGAGATACATATACAAATCTCGCTCGTCTCCCTCCTGTTCTAGCTCGCCTCTCTCCCTAGCTATTTCAGTGTATCTGGTAGCAAAAAACATGTATCCAGGTGCATCTGACTTAATTTCTATCTTTTTGGTATGAAATTATTAATTAGTGATATAAAACGTAATAATTTCAAACTATAGGAAGGATTAGTAAATATGATAAGAATCTTTGAGTAATTAGGTAGTTTCTCCTATAATTTATTGGTTTGTTTAGTTTTTTTTTTTAATAAACCAAAATCAAATCAAATATTATTAATTTTTAAAATTGAAAAACAAAATATCAATTTTTTGCAATTGATTTTGACTTTTGGGTTTGAGTCGATTCTTCACCAAACCATGAACCCCTACATGTGACTCATCTGTGTCACGACCCAATCCATCGAGCCGTGCAGGCACCCACTCTAACACCTAAGTAGGAGAACCCTCATACCCCAATAGTCAAACATGCGGAAAAATTTAACAAAACTGATGTAATTACAATATCATAATTTTATAAATAATATCCTTAGACACACCTTTAGTTAAAAAATTGCAAAGTAATTTAACAACTCCCATGGATCTAGTCTAAATAGGTACAAGAGCTACTACGAGTACAACTGGACAAATAAATAAAAGACACAGCTCCCATTATACAGAAGGAAGAATAAAAGTTGCTGGAGATTTTCTTCGTCTTCACCTAATGAAACGTCATCAATCCTGCATCCAGACTATGTCAAAAGACATAGCAAGAGTAGTATCAGTACAAACACGTGTACTGGTAGGCATCATCAGTCAACTCGACGCCCACCACATAACATAAGAAACTAACTAGTAAGATCATGAAATAAACCACTCACTTCTCCACCTTTTCCCTATCCTAAAATACCTCCAAATTACACTAGCACCCTAACTCTTAACCACCTTCCAGTTAACCTACTTACTAGGTCTTAATTGTAGCCTAACCATTCTAACATGTAGAAAAACATTCCCAAATACAATTACAATATTCCAACTAACCGCTCACGGCATACCCTTACTTCCTCATCACACTAACCAACCATGGTCACATAGTACATTAAATCAAGCATTCTTCCCACTAGACCCAATCTCTTTTCTCCAAAGTGAAATCTACCTAAGCATATTTCATCAAACCCGCTACCTTTACTTCTCGCCATTACAACACATGAACCACCCTTACTATCCATTACTCGCCCCTTGAACACTTTATCCTTCCACTATATCTAACAAGTTCGCTTAACCCAAGAACTATCAATTATTAATAGTCATAACCTATATCCCCTAAGTTCAACACAAGCAAGTCAAACAACATTATAATCCCATGTATATATCGAACATGTACCACATTATCAACATTTACGAACAACGAACAACGAACAACTTCATATTTTATATCACATCATCGGCCCTCTCATGGTACCCAAACCCAAACCCAAACAGTTAGTTATGCCGAAACGTGGCAAGCGATCCAAGTTAGTTATGCCGGAACGTGGCAACCGATCCCACAGTTATGTCGGAGCGTGGCAACCGATCCAATAGTTATGCCGGAACGTGACAACCGATCCAAGTTAGTTATGTCGGAACGTGGCAACCGATCCATTCAACACACCACAATCACAATCACAAGTACATTCTCAATAATCATACAATCAAGAAGTTATTCACGACATATAGTTATTCATTTATCTCATTTACAACAAGTGTAATCAACAATGCAACATTCATGTACAAACATTAATTTGACCATACTTAGCCCTAGTCATCATCTAAGACTTCTTTCTAAGGTTTAGTCACAATTCATCGTAAATCCTCAATTCAATCACTCTAATTTATGATCTAGCATGCATTCATAAATCTAGTTCCATTCTTGATTTTATAGTCTTATTCTTGAACCAATTATATCCATGATAACAATTCTAGAGTCCTTAACAATTCATCGATTTCTCTCATCAAGGCATAAACCCTCATACTTTGATTTCTAGGGATAACTCATGGAATTTACTTGGTGCACGAAGGTCTACACATAACCCTACCATTGATTTNCAAAAATCAACGAGCAAGTCATTGAAGAGTAAATGAATGTCTTAGCAAAGAAAAATGAAAATCAGCAATATACCACACCATACCACATATTCACAATTAAAAAATTAAACTTAAAGAGTGTTAGATAGTTAAGTTTTAGAGTGTTGGGCTCAACTCTTGAGCATGATTATTATTATTTTTTTTTAAATGGGCTTAACAGTGCTATAGTGCACGTGAAATAAGTAGACTAAAATTAAATTAATGATAAAAAGATATGAAATATTTATAAGTTTCGAAGCTAATTACTTAGATATACGCTAATTTGTAATATTATTAATCTTATCTGATTTTGGTGTGTTCAGATACATGTATCTCAAGATACATGGAGTCAAAATTAGGAGTAATTTAATCAAGATATACTATATTCAAGTAGATTTGAATGTATCTGGGATACACAAACAAATCTCGCTCGTCTCCCTCCCATCCCGCTCGCCACTTGCCTATGTATCTGGTATCTCAGATACATACAAATACATGTATCTAGTGTGATTCACATATATCTGAGATACATATACAAATCTCGCTCGTCTCCCTCCTGTTCTAGCTCGCCTCTCTCCCTAGCTATTTCAGTGTATCTGGTAGCAAAAAACATGTATCCAGGTGCATCTGACTTAATTTCTATCTTTTTGGTATGAAATTATTAATTAGTGATATAAAACGTAATAATTTCAAACTATAGGAAGGATTAGTAAATATGATAAGAATCTTTGAGTAATTAGGTAGTTTCTCCTATAATTTATTGGTTTGTTTAGTTTTTTTTTTTAATAAACCAAAATCAAATCAAATATTATTAATTTTTAAAATTGAAAAACAAAATATCAATTTTTTGCAATTGATTTTGACTTTTGGGTTTGAGTCGATTCTTCACCAAACCATGAACCCCTACATGTGACTCATCTGTGTCACGACCCAATCCATCGAGCCGTGCAGGCACCCACTCTAACACCTAAGTAGGAGAACCCTCATACCCCAATAGTCAAACATGCGGAAAAATTTAACAAAACTGATGTAATTACAATATCATAATTTTATAAATAATATCCTTAGACACACCTTTAGTTAAAAACTTTCAAAGTAATTTAACAACTCCCATGGATCTAGTCTAAATAGGTACAAGAGCTACTAAGAGTACAACTGGATAAATAAATAAAAGACACAACTCCTACCATGCGGAAGGAAGAATAGAAGCTGCTGGAGATTTTCTTCGTCTTCACCTAATGAAACGTCACCAATCCTGCATCCAGACTATGTCAAAAGACATAGCAAGAGTAGTATCAGTACAAACACGTGTACTGGTAGGCATCATCAGTCAACTCGACGCCCACCACATAACATAAGAAACTAACTAGTAAGATCATGAAATAAACCACTCACTTCTCCACCTTTTCCCTATCCTAAAACACCTCCAAATTACACTAGCACCCTAACTCTTAGCCACCTTCCAGTCAACCTACTTACTAGGTCTTTATCGTAGCCTAACCATTCTAACATGTAGAAAAACATTTCCAATTACGATTACAACATTCCAATTAACCGCTCACGGCATACCCTTACTTCCTCGTCACACTAACCAACCATGATCACATAGTACATTAAATCAAGCTTTCTTCCCACTAAACCCAATCTCTTTTCCCCAAAGTGAAATCTACGTAAGCATATTTCATAACACCCGCTACCTCTACTTCTCGCCATTACAACATATGAACCACCTTTACTATCCACTACTCTCCCCTTGAACACTTTATCCTTCCACTATGTCTAACAAGTTCGCTTAACCCAAGAACTATCAATTATTAACGGTCATAACCTATATCTCCTAAGTTCAACACAAACAAGTCAAACAACATTATAATCCCATGTATATATCGAACATGTACCACATTATCAATATTTACGAACAACGAACAACTTTATATTTTATATCACATCATTGGCCCTCTCATGGAACCCAAACCCAAACAGTTAGTTATGTCGAAACGTGGCAAGCGATCCAAGTTAGTTATGCCGGAACGTGGCAACCGCCGGAACGTGGCAACCGATCCAAGTTAGTTATGTCGGAACGTGGCAACCGATCCATTCAACACACCACAATCACAATCACAAGTACATTCTCAATAATCATACAATCAAGAAGTGATTCATGACATATAGTTATTCATTTATCTCATTTACAACAAGTGTAATCAACAATGCAACATTCATATACAAACATTAATTTGACCATACTTAGGCCTAGTCATCATCTAAGGCTTCTTTCTAGGGTTTAGTCACAATTCATCGTAAATCCTCAATTCAATCACTCTAATTTATGATCTAGCATGCATTCATAAATCTAGTTCCATTCTTGATTTCATAGTCTTATTCTTGAACCAATTGTATCCATGATAACAATTCTAGAGTCCCTAACAATCCATCAATTTCTCTTTTCAAGGTATAAACCCACATACTTTGATTTCTAGGGATTAGTCATGGAATTTACTTGGTGCACGAAGGTCTACACATAACCCTACCATTGATTTCCATATATTTCGTAGTAAGCGCAGATTTATAACTACTCAATTCATAAAACCTAGCCTACCTGGCAGCCAAGAAGTTGCACGTTGTTTTTGACTTCGATTCAGGTTTTTCCAGGTTTCGTGACGGTGAATTTGGCCAAGAATCGCAAGATATCACCATCCTCACGCTATAAATCTCCTTCTCCTTCTTTCCCAAGCTTAGAACAGCTTTTTTAAGGTTTCTAGGGTGTTTTACGACTTATTTAGGTATTTTAGGAAGAAGAAGAAAATATAATTTCTCGTAATTTACGTTCTGTCTAGCTTATCCCGCTCTGGCACCAACTTACCCCACCATGACGCCGCAGCCCTAGTGACATCTAGCCCGCTCTGGCGGGAGAATGGCCTAAAATTTTTCCCGAATTTTTGTTCCTCCTAAATAACAACGGTTCGGATCGTTACAATCTGTTTCTCCATGCAATCAGAATAGAGATAAGAACATTACTAATGAAAATACAAATTAAGGAATTGATCAAGTACGGTTAAGTTCTCTCTAAATTATTATTATCTAGCTAGCCCAATTAAACAAGAATTTCAAAACAATAAAACTAGTGAACACTAAATGTATATTAGTATATATTTTCTCCCTTCAATTTACATAGCATAATTTGAAATTTAAGAGTCAAAATTTTTATTTTGACCATACATTCAGACATAGAATTTTTTTAAAAAATTGGAAAATTAATTTACATATATAGAAACTACATTAAAAAAATACTATAAATCACAAGAATAAAATAATTTAAAATATTTAAAATGCATACCAATAAATCACGGCCAATGATTATTTTTGTTCATACTCTTCAAATTTAATTTCTGCAGTAAAATCGACCTCCAAAAATTGTTCTTTTATAAGTTTTATTTATTTATTTTCTTGCAAAATCAATCTCCAGAGGTCAATTTGTATTTTATAATTTCTAACGCTAAAAAAATCGACATCCGAAGATCAATTTTATAATAATAAAACTAAATATTAACTGTTTTTTTAGTAGTAAATGTAACAATATAACCAAGCATGCATGTGATCAAATCAGCCATTTTAGCAGCATGTAAAATGAGCCATTTTGAGCTTACTTTATTAAATTGAGGAAGTTTTACCTATTAAATTTTGTCTTATGAAGTAGGAGCTTTTTTTAAAAAATAGGATTCATTATATAGGCCTATTATAAATTCTAAACCTATGCAATGTTCTTGGAGCATATTTAATTTGAATTTGGAAGTCTGATTTTAAGTTTTGATTTTAATTCAACGTTTGTTTTTGAAGTCGGTATAAATTTTAATTATGATTTTAATCTTCTTTTAAAATATAAAACTTGACTCATGAGATTATATTTTACAGAATAGAAAGACCCATAATTATTATCTTTATTAAAAAAAATTATGATAGAGTAACACCATGGACGAATTTGAGATTTGTTAAGACAAAAAGGTCTATACATGTCATAAGCTTGGGTCGAGTACTCTTATGGGGGAAAACCTTAATTAACAAAGACGTTGAGTCTGTAAAGGAGGGTGTATGTGACACGTATGATGAAGGGTATATCAAATTAAAGAGAAGGATTGACATACTTCTAGATTAATAAGATTCTAAAAAAGAGATGCATATCATGACACTTTAGCCGTATCCCACATGAGAATAAGAGAGGGAAGTAAAGAAATAGCTCAATTATACAAACTCATCACCCGTGAATTATACAAATGAGACAGCTTAAACTGTAGTTACAACCTGTTAATATACAAACTATAGCTATAGAAAATAATTAAGTTTATTATAGTGGCTATTTGCGAAAATTCCTATAGTTTAAATAGTCAAGTTTCTCATTATTTTCAATTAAACATGAGACATTACAAAATCATCATCACCATTTTCATTTCCATTCTCATAATAAACATTATGCTTTATCTTTTCCTTACGAAAGGAAGAAAATACCTTTCTATTATAAGTTGAAAGCGAATTCAATAGTCCTCGTATTGATAATCATTAATCTCAAAATTGATTCTATACATATGATCAACAACAAAAAATTAAAACAAATGCTATATTGCCAAAAAAAATACATAAATGAATAATTCCAAATTACATAAAATTGAATAAGCCACATTTTTTTATTGATAATATTTCAAAGTGAAGTATCTCATTATAATTTGAATTAAACATGAGATATTACATAATCATCATCACCATTTCCCTTTCCATTGTGATGAATGTTATTCTTCATCATTTTCCCCTTGTGATCATCATTAGATATCACAAAATCAAGATTATAAAGCACAGTAACAAGACTAATAGAACTCAAAAAAACCAATACAGGACCAAATATCCAAAGTACAAGTGTTAATGCAGCATAGAACAACCTATTAGCCACAGCATTTAATATAAATGCTTTTTCAAGTAACTCACAAATGTAGTCAATACTCAAGATGAATATTCCCAAATCATTATGATCTTGTTGTGGACAATTGATGAGAAAATTCACTTGGTTGATAAACCTAATTGATATAGAATAACAAACAAATGAGAAGAGAAAAATTAATAAAAGTGTAACATATTTTAGTGCAACCATAAATTCACCATGACCACCATAAACGGCGTCGTTTAACGGCTTTTTCACACTATAAGTGCTACTTATAACAGCAGCAAGCCCAGAACATAAAAGAATTGAAGTTGTTGCCATTAGGGTTGATCCCATTATTGTGTTTCTAAATGTTTGAACAGCCAATATGTTTTTCTTCTCATTATCCTGCAAAAAAATAAAATGTGTTAGTACGAGCTATTTAGTGATAGATTAGTAATATATTCTGTAGTCACACTAACTGGACGAGCAATAGTGTTCTAACTTATTCTCCAACGTGACTCGAATCTTCAACCTACTATAGTGATGTGTTATGTATAAGGTAATGATTTGTTTATCTTTAGAGAGTTTCAATAATTTAATTCATTTAAAGTATATGAGAGTGACGTTATGATTTTACCATGTAACAACCCTAACAAACAAACCCTTTTTCCCAAAAGAAAAATAGTCAATATTTTTCTTTCTTTTTTTCCTATCATTTAAGAATTTCATTAGAATAATAATTTGAGCAAAAGATAATATTTTAGTTTTTTTTTTCTAGATTCAATCAATTTTAATTTCTCAAAGTAGGTAGAAAATGAAATTTAGGAAAAACAAATGTTGTTTCCCAAGAAAAAACCTCTAACTAATGAAAAAAAAAAGTGAATTTTTTATGGACGTTTTTGTTAGAATGTAAACAGAAATGTGAGATTTTTCGACTAAAAATATGTCAGAAACATTTTCAACAATCCAATTTCTTAAAGTTTCATCTGAAAATTTGGTTTTTTAGTAGTGGACTTAAAAATGTCTAAAACCTTGATAAAAAGAATTACTTGATTATGATCCAATTTGGATGATAAAAATGTCAAATAAACATGACATAAGAACCTAATATAATGTAAACAAGCAATTTAATTGAATATCCTTCTATGTATCAATTTGCCTTTTCATATATAACTCCAGAGAGAGGTGTGAAAAGAAAAAGGATATAACTTATATATACTGCAACGTACTTTTAGTGTAATTTAATATGTTATAATAAATTAGCAACTGACTTATTTTAAGATAATTAATTTTGTGAAAGATCTTTTTATATTATTAGCATACATATAAATTAAACTCAAGCACCAACAAAAAAAAAGGTATCCACCTTCAAACATGTTCTAGTGGCTACCTAATTTTTCATATTATTGATGAAGATTAGATTTTCCACGCCCCCCACCCCACCCCCCCAAATCATGTATAATAAAGAATATTTAATCTGAATAGCCGCTCACTCCATCATTTAATCTAAATACTATATAATCTATGTAAAATATATGTATAATATGTATATAACGTATGTATACCATTTCGAAAAAATAAATATTGAATCCATCTTTATTTAAGAAAAATACACTTTCATACATCTTCGTAAACACAAAAAATTAAACATACAAGGGAATATACCTTATAGTAGTATAACTCTAAAACACAAAAAAAAAACTCTCTTTGTTTTAATTTGTATGTGTTATTTTGACTTGACATAATCACATAAAGTTTAAGAATGAAAAGAAAATTTTTAAATTTTGTGATCATAAACTAAAGATATATCAAATATATCAAAATATCCTTTAATTTTTTGATCTTAAACATTGTTACGTGGAAACTTAAAACTAAAGAGTCGACAAAAAAAGGAAAGCGGTATTCTTTTTTTGAAACAGATTAAAAAAAATTAAAAGCAGGACAAACAAATTGAAACGAAAAGTTTTTTTTACCTTGATAATAGCAGAAACCCATAAACGCCTTCCATTAGCATTGGTTCCAATAATAGTAGAAAGTGGTTGTGTTTTAACCTTATGCCATAACCAAATATGATATGTCAAGCTTATCATAAACCCTAATGGAACTAATATCACATCCAAATAACACTTTTTCCATTCCATTTTTCTCTTTGTTTGTTAGTGTGTGTGTGTGTTTTTCCACCTTTTTCTTCTTGTTGTGTTAGTAGAAAGAAGGACTTTGTTTCTCCTTTCTACTTCATTGGGTTTATGTGTCAACAAGCAACATATATATAGACTATAGAGTATAAGTTACATCATCATCATCAATATAATGTTAATAATTTTTTCTATTATCATGTCGTTTAAATAATATACACATATAAGTCTTTTTAAAATAAGGTAATTGAACTGTTATAAAAAATGAAAATGATCTGATAATATAAAAACTACTTACAAAATTATTAGAATTGATTTAGTGAATAGTTATTCAATTTTAATTGTACAAGTATCAAAGTCACTAAATTACTTTTTCATAACGGACAAGTACTCACTCAATGTTGCTTCAGTATCACCAAAGTCACTCAACTTTACCTAAATATCGTAGAAAATCATTAGGAGTGCAAGAAGACTTTTTTTTTTTTTTTATGAAAATTAGGTAAAGTTAAGTAACTTTTTGTTAAGAAAAAAATATTTAGTAACTTTTGGATAAAATTGATAAACTTTTTTTGTAACAAAAAAATATACTTCCATTCAATTACAATAAATAAAAGAATTAGTGCTTATTCAATTTTTTTAAAATCAAAATATCAATGTATATAACTTAAATCTAATATTCGATGCACATGGACTTGTTTCAAGGCAATATCCAAAATTAAAGGGAAAAAACCTTGTATATAAAGAGGCATACCCACACATATACTTTATAGTTAATATATTTCTTTGGTGTCTCAAACACTAAAAAAAATCAATAATACTTTATCGCTGAGTTATATCTTTTTCATAAAACCATTCTTACTATAATTAACGAAAAATAAAAATAAAAATCATAATAAAACACTAAATTTTATTAGGATTAATTTTTTTCTGTTATTTTATTACCTAAAGCTCCATATACTTCTTATATCATGTTTTGTCAAATATTAAACAACATAACCATTTTTAATTAGTTAGGTAAGTAAAATTTAATTTAGTTAGGTAAAACATACTGTTAGGTATTGGTTAATTTCATCCAAAAACTCAATCGAACCAGATGATCCAATCAATTATTATTATAAGGTATACAATTACTATAAATTTTTAAAATAATTTTATCATTAGTGATAAGTTACTAAATCAAAGAATACTAATCATTTAAGATGAAAAAATAATTCTTAAAATAACATGTCTTTTTAAGGATAGTCTTAAAATAGTAAAAAGTTTGGATTATTTATTGATATTATATATGTAAAAGGAGTAATTCAATTTATCGATACTAAATTTCTTGTTTATTTTATTAACTAAAACAAAAGTTCAATATAATTTTACCACTTATTTTTGAACTAACATGTCATTTAGCTCATAAGTGTCATGCAATATGCTGGTTTATTTACGGTAAATACTTATTTGTATGATGTGTTTATATCGAATTAATGTAACTTATACTGGAGTTAGAATATGATTTAGCGAGATAAGAATGTATATTAATTATTCATTATTCTGTGTTAGAAGTATAATAAAAACGCATGACATGTATTTATTGATTTGGTGTAAACATCGAAGGCAAATATAATTTGAGTTCATTCTGGTTAAAAAATAATAATTAAGTAAATATAAATGTACTTTCAAATAAGTTTTTAGATGAAATAATCATGCTTTAAACACTTCTATTCCTTTCAATTTGGTACTACAAAAATTGAAAAGCACACTTAACATTTTATAGGAGCCTTCACGTATCAATTAATTTATCTTAATATAAGTAATTTAATTTACGGAATTTGTGGGTTGGAAGTTGATCAACTATTTAATAAACCTAATTTGCTTAAGCAAATTGCTGAGTTAAATTCCACTGAAAAAGGGCCAAAAATATTAAAATAAACCTTACCAAACTAGAATAGAGTTTGTGGCCAATAAGCTAAGGATTATGGTACTGTAGAGTGGTAAGTACTCCTCTATTCTTAATTAGAGGTTTTGGTTCGAGTTCTTTCGATACAAAATTATTTTTGTTAGAGAACGTTTTATCCCCAATATAAAATTTTCCGATGTAATTTCAAATTTAATCGAACTCTAATATAAAAATCAGACAAGCGAGTAGAAAAAAAAAAAAAGGATTTTGTGAGACAAAACTAAGAATTAACACACCTGTATATCACTATTAATCTTAGTATAATAACGTGCAAGGGTCAAATTGGCTATTCAAGTTTCTAAAGCATGCTATTTTTACTATCAACATTATATAGAAGCAGTGGCGGAGCTACAATTTTTAATAAAGGGGATAAATATACTGACTAATTGAAGGGGGTTCGACATTCTATTGTATATACATAAAAAATAATTTTAACCATGTATAAATAGTAATATTTTTCACCGAAGGGGTACTGTTCGGATGAATCCCCTGCCATACTGCTGGCTCCGCCCCTGTATAAAAGTAAAGAATTATTAGAAAAGAAAACATGCATTTTTTTTAAATAGACTAAAAAGAAAAATAAAACAAATGAATTTGACAGATTCATCACTTGTTCTACGCAGCCAATACTCATAATAGGTTAAAAAGAGATTGCAATCGCCATAAAGAATAAACATGTTGTATCGAATGACATGAACTAGCGGCAATTAAGTTTTGGCAAACTAGGATAGAGGAATAGGAAAAAAAAGTGATATTTCACATCCATTAAGCAAATTATCTATACTAATTATTTTATAAGTGATCGTAAAATATTAATTTTTATAAAAAAAAAATCGTAAAATATTCTTTACAACATCAACATTATGGATTTGTGGGTGGGATGCATGGGTGGAGTTTATGCTTTATTAGGTCAATACGTAATTACGTGATAATGACATAGTTTTCTTAATCAAGATAATTAAAAGGAGAAAGCGGCTATGCACTTATTTTTTAAAATTAGGGTTAAGGTTTGGCTTTCTTTCTTAATAGTAAAATAATTATGAAAAGAAGGATAAGACAAATTAAGAGTGGATTAAGTGCTTTTTGGTTAATTGGCCACCTTCTTAGCACTCAAATTTTGATCTTCCATATTATTTTAAAATTTCATAATTTATGTTTTAAAAAAAAACATACTTTATGTACTGACAATTTTAAAAATATGTATATAATTATCAGATTAATTATAAAATTACAAATACTTTTTTTATAATCACTATGAATTAGTAAGTTTTTGTTGTAAACACCAATTGATAATTTGCTATTATATATTAAAATCCACTAGTAATATATAATAAAAACTTTATGTAGACAATATAATATAACTTAAATATTTTTATTTTAGGAGACTCATTATGTTTCACATTTTTGTTGAGAGTTTTATTTTTTTAATTTGGCGTCTAACTTTCTCTTTTCCACCAATCCAAACTCATGGAAGAGTATACTATATATTTTTAACAAATATAGGTATAATTTGTACAAGTGGTGAATAGGTGGGTTGAATTAGATTTGATCAAAACAAATCAAATTAACATATGGGCACGCATTGTTTAATCATGTCCAAAGTTTATGGGAGAAGTAAATGAGTACTTGTTTTTTATATCACTATTTAATTAGTGTGTGCTTTTTTTTTACAAAGATTTGTATGTGTATTCACTTTGAACAATTTCAGACATATGGTGTGTAAAATTAATTTAGACAGAGTTTAATATTAGATATTTCATATGGCTGAAGTTTGGGAATATGTGACTGAAATTTCGTCAAGTTTGTTTGAAGTTCAGTCATTTTTATCTCCCTTTAGCTATTTTTGCTTTAAATATTTTTGTCTTACCTTCATGCACATATGTGGTTAAAGTTCAATTATTTTTGCTTAATCTTTGACATTTTCGTTTGATGTTCATGTACATATAACTAATATTTAAGCAAAAATGACTTAAGTTGGGCAAAAACGAATGAACTTCAAATGAGACGAAAAATGATTGAACCATTATTACGTGAACTTTATGCAATAATGCATAAATAATTAAATTTCATCTAAAGTTTAGTTTTGTCAAGCATAATATCAGATACTACATATCAAAAGGGGGTATATGTGAAAAAAATAGAATTATATCATAAAGCGATATCAAAAATAGATTGTCCTATGAATTTTTTACAAAATTTATATGAACAAAAGATGAATTGGACCAAAATGAGCTTAAACAATAGGTCATAGCACCTAGCTTGACCCACCAATTTTACAGGGGACGTACAAAATTATACTAAAATAAAACTAATATTTACCAAAACTAATAATAAAAATTATTTCATTTCAAATATAGCAGTATATTATTTACTAAACATATACAACCTCCAACAAAATTAGTAAAGTTGGATCTTTTTTCTCTTTCTTCATATCTTCTCTTCCCACAAATTCTAGCTTCCACAACTCCTCATCTCCATGTACACTTGTATTTCATTGTATACTATTTTATGACATATGTATGTTAATATATACAACTGATATACACAAATATACAAGGTCATGACTCATGCATCATCTTATTATAGGTAGATCCATATCCATATTGTATTAATTCTTAATCATATAATATAGTCATACCTTCATCAAATATGAATTTGGTGTCATATATTTACTGTTATTAAATTTAAAATTCTAGATTCGTCTCTCTCGATACTGAAACGTAGAAGTTGGTCCAGACCATAAGCTAGCTAGTAGCTATAATTGGAGCTCTCTAGAGCCAGTTCCCATGATAAAGGCAGTAGAAAGGATTAGGGAAGCCTAATATTCCTTGAATTTTGAGATGAGAAGAATTTTCAAATAAGACTTACACTAATTGATTTGTAATAATTTTTTTAGAAAGTACTCTTTGTGTAAAATGTACGATAAGTCATAATTTTTAAAAAATATAATTTAACATATTTATAAGATATAAAACGTAATTATGATTATAATAATACTTGACTCCCAAAATTTAAAAGATATCACATAAAGATGTCAAGTTTCCAAAAAAGTTGTCTTAAGGGTTAGTAGGCCGCGTCGATCAAGATCAAGTAGTAGTTTTAGCATTATAGCATTTTAGAGAATTAGAGTTGGATAAATTAGCATAAAGATATTCTTAACATGATGTGATATAGTCTATTTTAAATTAACATCGTGTGATTTTTCATAAAAGGTCTCATATCTTTAAGAGTGTCTCTATATACACCTTACGTATGATTTCCAAATCTCAATTATCAATGTGAATTTTATTTGCACGCCCAACAATCTCTCCCTTGAACTAATTAAGTTTCATGTGACCTGTAACAATGATATACATGTCGCTCCTTGAAATGAGTTCTATGTGACACATTACCATGATCTATGAGACAGTCAATTTTCTAGATTTATTATGTAAGATTTTTAATTTATGAGTTTTGATCACAATTATTTTGTTTACTGAATTCTGAATATATTATTTATACATATCAAATGACTTTTTTTAACTTAAATACGAAGTTTAAGTCAAAACTATTCAATTCTGTCAAACCCAGGACTAAAAAGGTTGGTCTACGCTATGTGTCACCCACATAACTGATGTGCATTTATGTCTATTGATGCCCCAATCTAACTTCTATAGTGTTGTGCATCTTCTAGCTAGCTACTTTTGGCATAGTAAAAATAGTAAATCGAGTTTTATGTCATCATTTTGTCGTCTCTATACACGTCTCATAAAATCATTACCTCTAATACGATAATTTGGGCTAAGCCAATCCAAAGAAATATTTTATGATAACACTCATATTAGACAAGCTTACATTATTTTCTCCAAAAATCTCACTCATTGAAAATATCCCTACATCTAACTAATCATATGTAACTTCTCATTATCTGTCAACTAACCTATATGAGATTCTATTCACATAACCAACAAATCAAAAAAATTGTAAAAGTTTGCTCGTAAAATGAGAAAATATGCGTGAAAAAATTGGCGGGACTATATGTAATGCTTCCCTAACTCATTACAGAGGTCATCATATAATTTCCTAAGAAAAAATTTCAAATTGTTCTTAAATAGCATTCCTGGAATGCGTTTTATTCATTGTTAGTGATCATCAATGCAGCTCTTTGTTTTCTCCCTTAATAGCATTAACTAAACTAGTAAATAACACACGTTTTCTATCATTACACAACAACGCCATTTTATTGCATGTATTTTCACTACTTTATTAATTTAATTATTCTCACATAAATACACATATCTGAAGCATGGGCTAACCCACAAGAAAAACGTGGAAAGTCGGGTAATTCCTAAATTTTGACTCGTTAATGTGAAAATATTAATTGAAAAACTGCGGGACTATACATAATGCATCCACAACTCATTATAGAGGTCCTCATATAGTTTTTTCAGGAAAAAAATTCGGGTGCCCAGCGCCAGATCCATGAGTTAATACACACAAAATCGGCGAAAATCGGGTAATTTCTAAAATTTTCCTTGTAAATGAGAAAAAATGTGTGAAAAAAAGGTGGGACTATATGTAATGCTTCCCCGACTCATTGCGGAGGTCCTCATAAAGTTTTCTCATAAAGAAATTCAAATTGTTCATAAATCGCATTTGTGGAATGCGTTTTATTCATTGTTAGTGATCTTCAATGCAACTCTTGGTTTTCTCCCTTAATGTCATTAACTAAACTAGTAAATAACAGACGTTTTCTATCATTACACAACAACACCACTTTATTGCATTTATTTTCACTACTTTATTAATTTAATTATTCTCACATAAATACACATATCTCAAGCATGGGCTAACATAAGAGAAAAACGGTGAAAGTCGGGTAATTCCTCAAATTTGTCTCGTAAATGTAAAAATATTCGTGAAAAAAATGCAGGACTATACGTAATGCATCCCCAACTCATTACAGAGGTGCTCGTATAGTTTTTTCAAAAAAAAAATTGGGTGCCCAAAAAGTGTCTAATTCATGGGCTAATACACACGAAATTGGAGAAAGCCGGATAATTTCTAAAATTTTGCTCGTAAATGAGAAAATATGTGTGATAAAAATGGCGGGACTATATGTAATGCTTACCCAACTCATTAGGCGGTCCTCATAAGTTTTCTCAGAAAAAATTCAAATTGTTCATAAATCGCATTTATGGAATGCGTTTTATTCATTGTTAGTGATCATCAATGCAACTCTTTGTTTTCTCCCTTAATAGCATTATCTAAACTAGTAAATAACAGACGTTTTCTATCATTACACAACAACTCCACTTTATTGCATGTATTTCCACTACTTTATTACTTTAATTATTCTCACATAAATACACATATCTCAAGCATAGGCTAACACACAAGAAAAACGATGAAAATTGGGTGATTCCTAAAATTTGGCTCGTAATGCGAAAATATTAATGAAAAAACTGCAAGACTATACGTAATGCATCCCTAACTTATTTCAGGGGTCCTCATATAGTTTTTTCAAGAAAAAAACTTGGGTGCCTAAAAGGCACCAGATAAATGGGCTAATACACTCGTAATCGTCGAAAGTCCGGTAATTCATAAAAAATTTGCTTCTAAATGAGAAATTATGCGTGAAAAAAATGGCGGGATCATATGTAATGTTTCTCCAACTTATTACGGAGGTCCTTATATACTTTTCTTAGAAAAAAATTGAAATTGTTCATAAATCGCATTCTTGAATTGCGTTTGATTCATTGATAGTGATCATCAATGCAACTCTTTGTTTTCTCCCTTAATAGCATTAACTAAACTAGTAAATAACAAACATTTTTTATATATCATTACACAACAACACCACGTTATTGCATATATTTTCACTACTTTGTTAATTCAATTATTCTCACATAATATACATATCTCAAGCATGGGCTAACACAAAAGAAAATGGTGAAAGTCGAGTAATTCCTAATATTTGGTTCATAAATGCGAAAATATAAATGAAAAAATCTTCAATACTATACGAAATGCATCCTCAACTCATTACAGAGATCCTCATATAGTTTTTTCAGAAAAAAAATCCGGGTGCCCAAAAGGCGTCAGATCCATGGGCTAATACACACGAAATTGGCGAAAGTCGGGTAATTCCTAAAATTTTGCTCCTAAATGAGAAAATATGCGTGAAAAAAATAATTTAGTCCTATTAGATATGAAATAGCTCTTTATAGCCTCTATGGCAACTTCTCTGGGACTATATGTAATGCTTGACCCAACTCATAACAGAGGTCTTCATATAGTTTTCTCCGTAAAAATTTCAAATTGTTCATAATCGTGGAATGTGTTTTATTCATTGTTAGTGATATTCAATGCAACACTTTGTTTTCTCCCTTAATCGCATTAACTAAATTAGTAAATAACAGACATTTTCTATCATTACACAACAACTCCACTTTATTGCCTATATTTTCACTACTTTGTTATTTTAATTATTCTCACATAAATACACATAAGAAAAACAGCGAAAGTGGGGTAATTCCTAAAATTTTGCTAGTAAGTGCGAAAATATTAATGAAAAAAATTGTGGGACTATATGTAATGCATCTCCAACCCATTACAAAAGTCTTCATATTGTTTTTTCAGAAAAATGTTCCGGGTACCCAAAAGACGCCAAATTCATGGCCTAATACACACGATACTGGCGAAAGTCGGGTAATTTCTAAAATTTTACTCGTAAATGAAAAAATATGTGTGAAAAAAATGGCGGGACTATATGTAATGATTCTCCAACTCATTACAAATGTCCTCATATAGTTTTCTCAGAAAAAAAATTCAAATTGTTCATAAATCGCATTCATAGAATGCGTTTTATTCTTTGATAGTGATCATCAATAGTGCTCTTTATTTTCTCCCTTAATAGCATTAACTAAACCAGTAAATAACAGACATTTTCTATCATTACACAACAATTCCACTTTATTGCATATATTTCCACTACTTTATTAATTTAATTATTCTCACATAAATACACATATCTCAAGCATGGGCTAACACACAAGAAAAACGGTGAAAGTCGGATAATTCTTAAAATTTGGCTCGTAAATACAAAAATATTAATATAAAAAACTGCGAGACTATACGTAATACATTTTCAATTCATTACAGAGGTCCTCCTATAGTTTTTTTCAGAAAAAATTTCTAGGTGCCCAATAAAAGAGAAAAATATTTAAAATGTAATTATTTATTATTTTGAATGGCATACAGCTAGCTAGTTTGTTGTTTCCTTAGTCACCCATTATGGCTCACATTGTCCACAAAAAACAACAATATTTTCTTACATTTTTAATGCACATCCAATTGTATGTCCACATTTCATCATTAAATAAATGGAGGAATTCCAGGATTTTAATTTGTTACAGAAGGTTATGAATAAATTTGTTAAGTGTTGCAAGCAATAATGAAATTCTTCCAACATATTTTTAAAATCTTAATTTATAAGAAACATGACTTGCAATATTAAATTGAATGAAAAAGAATCATTCAATTTGCATTAACATCAAATGCAACAGCAGTACAACATTATTAAGAAAAAATAACTATGCATTTACACTCAATAGATCTTCAAATTTTTCATAGATCAACATTATATCCAACTAGATTTTCACTGTTCATACATGTAAACCTTAGATATGTAGATCTGGAGAACCATTTCATAGTCATTAGCTTTTTGGAGATTTCAAGATTGTGTTTTCAGGAAGATCAACAGCTCAACAAAAAGGAAGTTCCATTACTATTATCATCCCACATTAACTACTCTCTATCTACCGGTAAGTTGGTTGGCTATGAAGGTTGGCCATAGCAATAGTCCAAAGAATTCACCACGGTCAACAACTCGAACAATGAGATTACACATACTGCTTTAGCATGCTTCAAAAGTACGTCAGCCAGCAAGTGGATTAGCATGAATGGTCACCCGGTTGAGCCTGATCTCTGCAAGGGGTTTATCACCTGGTCCTGTTGGAGTCTGCAAAATTTAGAAAAGAAGTGACTTAGGTGATAGCCAACCAAATGACACTACCGTAAAGGGTCTTATAGAGCAACATATATACTGAAAACCTTAGTTGCGCGGACTCTTCACTTTTGATGCCGCACCCGTCTCGGATTCTTCAAAAATACACTAATTTTGGCGAATCCGACACGCACCCGTTGGCATTTTTGAAGAGTCCGAGCAACATAGCTGAAAACAGAATGTCATGCTATAAAGTCAATATCTCTGTCTGTTTTATAAGTAATAATGCTGAATAAGATCCAAGAATCACTAATGAGCATAGCTGCTAGAAAACGGTAGATTACTCTGCATTCCAAAATGAGCGAGCATCAGTCCGGCCATACCTTTTCCATGAGATCGAGAACCTCAAATCCATGTATCACTTTCCCGAAGATGGTGTACAATCCATTGAGATGTGGTTGCTTGGCATACGTAATGAAAAACTGGCTCCCATTGGTATTAGGGCCACTGTTGGCCATTGCCAACATCCCTCTTGCATTGTGCTGGATGGAATGCAAAACGCACAAGATTCAGAAAATTAAAAAGAGGTAGTCGCTGACAGCTAAGAGTGAAAGAAGACAAATCCAACATGCTAGACGTAATGCATCATCGACATAGTGTAGTGCATGTATAATCAGATCCATATTGACTAGTTTGGAATCAATTTAACCAAAGCAAGAGACCCCCATGAAGCAGTTGAGGTGTCAAACGATTGAAAACAAGAATAAGGGAAAGAAGAAATCAGAACGTTCTTTCTTTTTAGAAATAAGAAATTTTATTAATGGCATCACGTAGATGCAAAGAAATAACAAAAAAGTGATTACAAAAGAAATTTTAGTAATTTAGCTCCAATGCAAGTGAGCCAAATTAATTCTGGGAGCTAACAAAAAAAAACTCAGGGGAACTTACTGGGGAAAGGTAACTATAGAGTAACAAAAGACATCTAACCTTGAGTGCATGATTTGTGAAACTACAAAATATCATTAATCAGACACCAAAGTTCTTATTTAGTTTTTTAACAATAGAATATCATCATTAAATTACCATGAAACAAGCACACTTTGCACTTGCAAAGCTAAACAAACTTTTGTAAAAGGTGTAACAGAGGCTACAGCCCATATTACAGAATCTCCTAGGTCTATGGGATCACCAATAACAATGTTCTATATCAAGAACAGATCAAACTTCATATTGTAAAAGGATGATTTAGGAAGTTGCTGAATATATTAGACATGCATCCATAAGAACAAATGTTGCAACAAATACCTTGAGAGACTCCCTTATCTCATCATTGAACTTTTTTCCCCAAATACTTGTCCCACCTTTCCCTGTACCTGTTGGGTCACCACCTTGGATCATGAAACCCTTTATGTTTCTATGAAATATGGTCCCATCATAATAATCACTTGAGCATAACGCCAAGAAATTCTGCAACCAAAGGGCACTTAACGTTACTACCAATCGTCCAATTAAAACAAACACCAAATATTACTAGTTTCACCACTCAACCTAATTAAAAAACGACTGCTTCCAGATAAAAATGGAACGAAGTATAAACCAAAAAAAAGTTAATAATTCTGAAAGCAAACATGGCTTTAAAGGAGTAAGCAAAATATCATGATACGAGAGGACTTTCAAGTTTCAAGGAGAATAATAAGTCTACTTATACCATGAAGCTTATGCTTTTTTCGGTTATGAAATAATGTTTACCGCTTCATAAGTCCCTCTATGTACCCAAGCATATGGATTAGGAATTGGAAAAATATTACTTCATGCACTTCGTCGCATGGGATTGAACATAGGTATTATACAATGGTACACATCATACGCGAGAAATTTGAATTACAAGTTTTTATGTACCTGAACGTAGCATAGGCCTATGGATTAGGAAATAGAAATACTGTATCAGACACTAGGTACTGGGTAGTATGTAAATGAATATAAGTGATGTGCAACAGTAAATATATTAGAAATGAGTAACTCAATGTTTTAGACGTTTTTGATGTAGTTCAATAGATCTCAACAAAGTCATACCGATATCCTAGCTGTTGAGACAGGAACATTAATGTGAGAAAACCCGGTAATTGATTGATTATAGAGATATCCTTATCAAAAAATGATTGATTACAGAAATATATAATTTTTGTAACTTTCTGCTATAATGGTGACATTAAAATTGAAAAGCCAATCACGCTAGATAGATCCATATGCAGAATATACACCATCCAATAAGAGCAAACAAATTTCTCTGTGCCTGCATGGGTGTGGGTGTGTATCACAGATATATCAATCAAGTAAGCATATGCTGCGGGCATCTGATCTAGGCCTGACAAAGAAGTAATCATCATTAGTTGCCTATGTTCCATCATGATTTGTTTCAACTAACTACTATAAAAAAATGTTGTTTCAATTAGTTGAGGTAAGCAAGTTCAGAAATGTGGCTATGATGTTTGTTATTTAATGCTAATGGCATTTTCTCGATTGTAACCTCTCATGTTGAAGATAATATGATCTGTTACTTTGATTTGTGAGTTTACAATCATGGTCTATTTCTATTTTTTATAGACTGATGGAAGGAAGCACTTTTCTTTGTCTTGCGATGAAAATTTATAGACATACAAGAAGAAATGGGATACTTCCAACCAAAGCTGGAAGAAAAAGATTTTAGGCTCTCTCTCTCTCTCCAACGGCTTTCTCTCCATACCCCAACGGCTTTCTCTCCGGCGACGCCGGCGAAACCGACAGACACCAGCGCTGCTCCGACCAGGCGGCAGCTCCGACGGGATCCTCTTTCTCTTTCCCTCTTTTTCTTTTTCTTTTTCTTTTTCGTTCTTCTTCTTCTCCGTCTCCAGCAGCTGACGAGGACCACCAGCAATCACAGAACAGCAGCAGCAGCAGCCGGCGACAACCCACGACAGCAACAGATCCGGTCGACAGCAACCAGCGAGAGCCAGCTCTGACTCCGGTGAGCTACCGGCCAAACAACAGTGCACCAGCAGTGCTACTGTTTGTCGCCGGAGACCAACCAGATCTGGCCGGAAAACTCACCGACCAGGTTCTATCTATCCTGTCTCTCTTCCTTTCTTGATCTGAATCTATTTTCTGAGCCCTCTCTTGCAGATTTTGTGTACTGTCTACTATTTTTGAAACCTGCTGATTATCTTTTTATTTCTGTTTGGCTTTGTAGTTCAGATTAGGGCTACACCTTATTTAGTTCGGATCAGTGCTTTCTTGTTTTCTATTATAGGCTGGATCAGTGCTTCAACCGGTAGCCTAGTTGTTGCTATCTTGTCTTTTAGATTATACACTTGTTGTAGTATTTTTAAGTATATTCCTGTGTAGATTTTACATTAGTTTCAGTTTCTTTCTAGTGGCTTTGGTATCTGATGGTGGTAGTGAGTCATGTCTTCGGTTGAGGCCGAGGACGAGGGCAAATAGTGGTAAGAGGGCTACGGGTTCCCATAATTTAAGGGTAGGATCATGGAACATAGGTTCGTTGACGGGAAAGTCTATAGAACTAGTGAAAATTCTCAAGAAGAGAAAGATAAATATAGCTTGTGTCCAAGAGACTAGATGGGTAGGGTCCAAGGCTCGGGTTGTCGATGGGTTTAAGTTGTGGTACTCAGGAGGATCAAGGGATAGAAATGGAGTGGGTATTTTAGTAGACGGGGATTTGAGGGAGCAAGTGGTGGAGGTTAGGAGGATCAATGATAGGTTGATGATGATTAAACTAGTCATTGGAGGATGTACTTTGAGTGTTATTAGTGCTTATGCACCTCAAGTGGGCTTGGACGAGGAGGCCAAAAAGCTCTTTTATGAGGATTTGGATGAGGTAGTTAGAGGTATACCAAACTCCGAGAGAATGGTAATTGGTGGAGATTTTAATGGCCATATCGGGGCAACTTCTAGTGGCTTTGATGATGTGCATGGAGGATTTGGTTTTGGGGAGAGAAATGGAGGTGGAACTTCGCTTTTGGATTTCGCTAAAGCCTTTGAGTTGGTGATTGTTAACTCATGCTTCCCGAAAAAGGAGAACCACTTGGTTACCTTTCGTAGCTCGATAGCTAAGACTCAGATAGATTATTTACTCCTTAGGAAGGGTGATAGAGGTCGTTGTAAGGATTGCAAGGTTATCCCAAGTGAAAATCTTACTACCCAACACAAGCTTTTGGTGATGGACCTGGAAATTAAGAGGGATAGGAGGAAGAAGAGGGTTTTCGATCATTCGAGGATTAAATGGGGTGGCTTGACCCCTGCCCTTTCTCGGGAGATGGGCGAGAAGTTGACTGGGATGGGGGCTTGGAGTGGTAGTGAGGATGCGGACACCATGTGGAATAAAACAGCTAGTTGCATTAGGGAAGTTGCTTCTGAGGTGTTGGGGGTTTCTAGGGGTAATTTTGGAGGCCATAAAGGAGATTGGTGGTGGAATGGGGAAGTCCAAGGCAAAGTGGAAGGAGGCGGCTTACACAAAGTTGGTGGAGTGCGTAGACGAGGAAGAGAAACGGGCGCTTAAGAAGGTTTATAAGACGACAAAGACAGAAGCTAAGTTAGCAGTTACGAAGGCTAAGACGGCAGTTTTCGAACGCTTGTATGTCGAGCTGGGGGACAAAGGTGGGGATAAAAAATTGTATAGGCTTGCAAAAGCAAGAGAGAGGAAGGCTCGTGACTTGGACCAAGTGAAGTGTATCAAGGATGAGGAAGGCAAAGTATTGGTGGAAGAGACCTCCATCAAGCAAAGATGACAAAGATACTTTCATAAACTTTTAAATGAAGAAGGGGACAGAGACATTGTGTTAGGTGAGTTGGCGCACTCTGAGAGACTTCGGAACTTTGGGTACTGTAGGTGTTTTAGGACCGAGGAGGTTAGGAGTGCTATTAGTAGGATGAGCAGGGGTAGAGCGACCGGACCCGATGAGATTCCGGTGGAATTTTGGAAGAGCACGGACAAGGCAGGTATAGAGTGGTTAACTGGGCTGTTCAATGTTATTTTTAAGACAGCAAAGATGCCGGATGAATGGAGGTGGAGTACAATGGTTCCGTTGTATAAAAACAAGGGTGATATCCAAAACTGTAACAACTACAGGGGTATCAAATTGTTGAGCCATACTATGAAGATTTGGGAAAGAGTGGTGGAGATGAGGGTGAGAAGAGGGGTGTCCATCTCTAAGACTCAGTTTGGATTCATGCCGGGACGATCGACTACCGAAGCCATTCATCTTATGCGAAGACTGGTAGAAAAATATAGAGAAAGGAAGAGAGACCTACACATGGTATTCATTGACCTCGAAAAGGCCTATGACAAAGTACCGAGGAATGTCCTCTGGAGGTGCTTGGAGGCTAAAGGTGTCCCGATGATTTATATCAGGGCGATAAAGGACATGTATAGTGGAGCCAAGACTCGGGTTAGGACGGTTGGAGGAGACTCGGAACATTTCCCAGTTGAGATGGGGTTGCATCAGGGATCAGTCCTTAGCCCTTTTCTATTTGCTGTGGTGATGGATGAGTTGACGCGGTCTATTCAGGAGAAGGTACCATGGTGTATGTTATTTGCGGATGACATAGTACTGATTGATGAGACGCGGGACAGAGTTAATGCGAGGCTGGAGGTGTGGAGACAAACGCTGGAGTCCAAAGGGTTCAGGTTGAGTAGGACCAAAACTGAATATTTGGGATGCAAATTCAGTGATGCGGTGGATGAGGCAGATGGGGAAGTGAGACTGGACGCACAGATTATTCCCAAGAAAGAAAGTTTTAAGTATCTTGGGGCTGTAATCCAAAGAAGTGGTGACATAGACGGTGATGTCACACATCGCATTGGGGCGGCTTGGTTGAAATGGAGGCTTGCCTCTGGAGTCTTGTGTGATAAGAAAGTTCCACCGAAACTTAAAGGTAAGTTCTACAGAGTGGTAGTTAGACCGGCCTTGTTGTATGGAGCGGAGTGTTGACCAGTCAGGAACTCACATGTTCAAAAACTGCATGTTGCGGAGATGAGGATGTTGAGATGGATGTGTGGGCACACTAGGAGCGATAAGATTAGGAATGAGGTTATCTGTGAGAAGGTGGGAGTGGCCTCTGTGGTGGACAAGCTGAGGGAAGTGAGACTGAGATGGTTTGGGCATGTGAAGAGACGGTGCACAGACGCCCCAGTGAGGAGGTGCGAGGGGCTGGTTGTAGAGGGTACGCGGAGGGGTAGAGGTAGGCCTAAGAAGTATTGGGGAGAGGTGATTAGACAGGACTTAGCTCAGCTTCGCATTACCGAGGACATGACTCTAGATAGGAAGGAGTGGAGGTCACGTATTAAGGTTGAAGGTTAGTAGGGCTAGCGTGTTGTCTTCCCGTGCGAGGGTTTTGGTGGGCAGCGTTTGTAGTAGTCCTAGCCTTGATCTTGTAGTTCTTGTCTGTGATCATATAGTCTTTTGTCGTTTACTGAGTTTCACCTTTCACATTATTTTCTTGATGTTATTGTCTCCTTTGTTGACTATGCACTTTTCTCTTATTGGATACTATGTCATATATAATGTTTCCTCTTACTTTTCTTGGGTTGTTGTACTTGAGCTGAGGGTCCTCCGAAAACAGCCTCTCTACCTCCACGAGGTAGTGGTAAGGTCTGCGTACACTATACCCTCCCCAGACCCCACTTAGTGGGATTTCACTGGGTATGTTGTTGTTGTACAAGAAGAAATGGTTTAGGATAGGGATGCCTAGGCTAAGGACCTAGGTCACCTTAGCAATTGTTTAGGGTTAAGCAGCCAGAAGGATTAAATGGATATGCACTTGAAATTCATATTAGGACTAACCTCAAGGCAATGATAAGGCTAATTTGGCAGAAACTCATACTTCAAGTTGTTACACCTACTGTTTTTGAAAGCTAATGCTTTGTCTCTTAAACCAATGAATCAATGTGACGTAACGGGCTATCACCTCATTGATGAAGTGATACAGTTTAGAGGCGTGTGCGCTTCAAATAATGGTACACGGAGTGATCTCAAGGGTAAACAGTCCATCCTTTGAATCTCAACTTCGAGGAGTTTGGATTAATATCTACATCATAGCAGTATATTAAGTGTTGAAATTAGTTGTTTAATTGAAATTTTATAATTATATATACAAATTCATATATGTTTGGTATCTTTAACTTTTCATAAATTATGCGCTTCACCCCTTGCTTTTCACCTCAAGCCCATGGATTTCGTCTCTTTTTGAGCTTTTAGCTTTTAAAACCCTGGTCATTACAACCTTTTTAGAGTACAAATGAAGGTGTATATCTTTACAACCTTCCTTGGAGCCTGGAGTGCAAAGATCTCATTACTAATTATTTTGCCCTCCTTTTACCCCAAATGAGAAAAACCAAAGGTCTAAATCAATTCTTTGCCAAGCACCATAAATAGAAGTTTTAGCATGTGAATGAGTCATCCTTGAAAAGTCTGATTACAAGGGTTTTCTTAACAAAACTTTACAAGAGCCAACCCCAACGTGTTTGGGATTGAGATGTAGCTGTTGGTTGGATAAATATTTATAAGGTCTTTCCCACCTTATTTTCTTTATAGTATCTCCTACAATTTGCGATCATCATGAGATAACTGTTTGTTCTTCTGTACAGATTCTATCCTCAAACCCAAAAGAAAGAAAAGATTTCAGTTTCTATAGATTGCTTTAAACATTTATTAGAAAAGGAACTTTCAACAGGACCATTTTTCTCAATAGCTGAGAAAAAAACCCAACTTGTTTGGGATTGAGATGTAGTTGTTGGTTGGATAAAGATTTACAAGGGCCTTTCCACCTTATGTTCTTTATAAGTATCTCCTACAATTTGCGATCATCATGAGATAACTGTTTGTTTTTCTGTTCAGATTCTATCCTCAAACCCAAAAGAAGAAAAGATTCCAGAGTCTATTGATTGCTTCAAACATTTATTAGAAAAAGGAACTTTCAATTAGATGAGTATTGAGTAACAATGAAAATATCAACAGGACCATTTTTCTCAATTCCCGAGAAAACAATTATGCTTGTTTAACGAAAAGGAGATCTTGAGTAGAACACTTCTTTTTTCTGGAAAGTTGAATTAGAATAGCAACCCATCCTGCTCTAACACAAACAATTTGTATTTGCAATTTAATAAATTCCCCAAACTCAGCTGCTTATTTGAAATGACATCATGTTTTCTTCCTCTTTTTTTTTCTTTTGGTTATTTGAGGTAAGATCATTGCATCCACTGTAACTATATCTTTTTATGGCTGCTCCAGAAAACTGTTAGCCGACAGAGGTCGGATACACATACTCCTTGTACCCGTTTGGAATAACTATTTACTTTAAAGAGATGTAGCAGATAACTCCTCCAGGCTCCTATGCCACTTACCAGATAGACTATGTTAGAATAGAAATAAGTATTTCCTACTTAGAATAGAAATAGGAATAGGAATAGGAATAGGAATAAAAATAGGAATCCTAGTTGGAAAAGGATTCCAATGTGGTGTCTATAAATAGGGTCTCAATATAACTATTTAGATACACAATTCAATAATATTTTTCGTATATATTTCTCACATGGTATCAGAGCATTGGTGAGAACAAACAAGTCACCGTATGTCTATGTCAATTTCCGGTGACTGTTGGGTCTGATTTTGTTATTTTTTTTTTCTGTGGGTGTTGTGCGAAAACCAACACCACCACAAGGCTCGGAAAGCCCCCGCGACCAAACCCCAGCCAAAACCACCGGAAAACACCACCCCACGCGCTCTCACGCGCCGATCGGAGGTGGCAGTTTCCGGCGAGTTCTGTCTCACGCGCCGGCGCGTGAGACCTTTTCTGATCATATTTTTTGAGATTTTTTTTGACAGTTGGGGTCGTCCAGCCATTCCGACCAGGCCCATACTGTTTTTGACCAGATCCGATCGCCGGAATTAGGGTTCCGGCTATTTCCGGGCAGTTTCCGGCGACTTTTCTTTGAGATTTGAATTTTCCGAGACAAATTTAGCATAATGTCTTTTGGGTGTGATGTTTTTGGTTCCAAAAATATGGGGATTGGAAGTTCTAGCCCTATAATCACTTCAGAACTTTTATTGGGAAGTTCAAACTATTTATCTTGGGCTTCCTCGGTTGAGCTGTGGTGCAAGGGTCAAGGTGTCCAAGATCACTTAATGAACAAGGCTTATGAGGTAGATGTAAAGGCAAAGACTAGTGAGGAAGATGGAAAAGCCAAAGCACAATGGGAGAAAGTAGATGCTCAATTATGTAGTCTCCTATGGCGTTCTATTGATTCCAAGTTGATGCCCTTGTTTCGCCCATTCCAGACGTGTTATACAGTTTGGGAAAAGGCTCATGCTTTATACACTAATGACATATCTCGATTCTATGATGTGATATCTCGATTGACCAACTTAAAGAAACAAGAATCCGATATGTCTACTTACTTGGGACAGGTACAGGCAGTCATGGAGGAATTTGGCACATTGATGCCAGTTACTACGAATGTGGAAAAACAACAAGAACACAGACAAACATTGTTTCTAGTTCTTAATCTTGCTGGACTTCCTCCTGATCATGATTCTGTACGTGATCAGATTTTAGCTAGCCCTACAGTTCCTACAATCGATGAATTATTCTCTCGTCTCCTTCGTCTTGCGGCACCTCCAGTCACAAGGTAGTTTCATCACCCACTGTTGACTCATCTATTCTTGCATCTCAAACCTTTGAAAAGCGTACATATCAATCTATGGAGAATCGACGAGGAGGAGGGCGTTTTGGGAAACCTCGATCCAAGTGTAGTCATTGTCATAAGCCTGGACACACTCGTGATATATGTTATATTTTGCATGGTCCACCACCCAGTTATGATCCTATTATTCTAAAGGAATATAATGAGTTCCTTCGAAATCGCGCAAGTAAACAGACATCTCTACCAGTAGCATATGGTGCTCAACCTAATCAACCATCCAATAATGCTCATATTGCTCAGACAGAATATGATGAGTTCCTTCAGTATCGTGCAAATAAGCAAACGTCTCCACAAGTAGTTTCGGTTGCACAACCTGATGTCTTTGTTGCGGGTAATTATTTTGTTTGTGTGTCGCAATCTAGTACTCTTGGAACATGGGTCATGGACTTTGGGGCTTCTGATCATATCTCTGGTAATAAATCACTTTTATCCGATATTGTTTATTCACAATCTTTTCCAGCTATTACTTTAGCCAATGGGATCCAAACAAAACCAAAAGGGGTTGGAAAAGCCAAACCCCTATCTTCTGTCACCCTAGACTATGTTCTTTATGTCCCTGGTTCTCCTTTTAATCTAGCATCTGTTAGTCGTTTGACGAAAGCCCTACATTGTAGCATAACTTTTTTCGATGATCTTTTTCTCATGCAGGACCACAGTACGGGACAGATGATTGGAACAGGACATGAATCACAAGGCCTTTACTATCTTACCTCTTCAAATTCCTTAGCAGCATGCTCCGTTTCAGATTCCCCAGATCTAATTCACAAACGTTTGGGACATCCGAGTCTATCCAAACTGCAAAAGATGGTGCCTAGTTTGTCTAGTTTATCCACATTAGATTGTGAGTCGTGTCAACTTGGGAAACACACTCGTGCTACGTTTTCTCGTAGTACTGAGGGTCGTTCAGAGTCTATTTTTTCATTAGTTCATTCTGATATTTGGGGTCCTAGTAGAGTCGGTTCCACCTTAGGATTTCGTTATTTTGTTAGTTTCATTGATGAGTATTCAAAATGTACTTGGGTTTTCTTAATGAAAGATCGTTCTGAGTTATTTTCTATTTTCAAAAGTTTCTTTGCTGAAATACAAAATCAGTTTGGTGTTTCTATTCATACTTTTCGTAGTGATAATGCCTTAGAATACTTATCCTCCCAATTTCAGGGGTTTATGACTCACCAAGGCATTATTCACCAGACTACTTGTCCATACACCCCTCAACAAAACGGTGTAGCTGAAAGAAAAAATCGGCATCTTATTGAGACCGCTCGTACTCTTCTCCTTGAATCCAATGTTCCACTGCGTTTTTGGGGAGATGCAATTCTTACATCTTGTTATTTGATAAATAGAATGCCCTCTTCTTCTATTCAGAATCAGGTTCCCCATTCCATACTGTTTCCTCAGTCACATCTCTATCCTATCCCTCCTCGTGTCTTTGGGAGCACATGCTTTGTTCATAACTTAGCCCCAGGAAAAGATAAATTAGCTCCTCGTGCCCTCAAATGTGTCTTTCTTGGTTACTCTCGAGTCCAAAAAGGGTATTGTTGTTATTCACATGATCTTCATCGATACCTTATGTCCACTGATGTTACATTTTTTGAGTCTCGACCTTACTATACATCTTCTGATCATCCTGATGTCTCTATGGTCTTACCCATACCTCAGGTTTTACCTGTGCCAACCTTTGAGGAATCTACGGTTACTTCTACATCTCCAGTTGTAGTGCCACCACTACTAACTTATCATCGCCGTCCACGTCCAACCCTAGTCCCAGATGATTCATGTCATGCGCCAGACCCTGCTCCTACTGCGGACTTGCCTCCTCCTAGCCAACCGCTTGCACTTCAAAAAGGTATACGATCCACTCGAAATACTAACCCACATTATACCTTCTTAAGTTATCATCGTCTATCATCACCCCATTATGCATTTGTGTCGTCTTTGTCCTCTATTTCCATTCCTAAGACTACAGGTGAAGCACTTTCTCATTCTGGATGGAGGCAGGCTATGGTTGATGAGATGTCTGCTTTACATAAGAGTGGTACTTGGGAGCTTGTCTCCCTTCCTGCAGGTAAATCTACTGTTGGTTGTCGTTGGGTTTATGCAGTTAAAATTGGTCCAGACGGTCAAGTTGATCGACTTAAGGCTCGCCTTGTTGCCAAAGGGTATACTCAGATATTTGGGCTAGATTATAGTGACACTTTCGCTCCTGTGGCTAAAATTGCATCTGTTCGTCTTTTTCTATCTATGGCTGCCGTTCGTCATTGGCCTCTTCATCAGTTGGACATTAAGAATGCTTTTCTGCATGGTGATCTTGAGGAAGAAGTCTATATGGAGCAACCACCTGGTTTTGTTGCTCAGGGGGAGTCTAGTAGCCTTGTATGTCGATTGCGCAGGTCACTCTATGGTCTAAAACAGTCTCCTCGAGCTTGGTTCGGGAAGTTCAGCACAGTAATTCAGGAGTTTGGCATGACTCGTAGTGGAGCTGATCACTCTGTGTTTTATCGGCATTCTGCACCAAGTCGATGTATCTATTTGGTTGTTTACGTTGATGATATTGTTATCACCGGTAATGATCAAGATGGTATCACCGATTTGAAGCAACATCTCTTTAAGCACTTCCAAACTAAAGACCTTGGCAGATTGAAGTATTTTCTAGGTATTGAGGTTGCTCAATCTAGATCAGGTATTGTTATTTCTCAACGCAAGTATGCCTTAGACATTCTTGACGAGACGGGAATGATGGGATGTAGACTTGTTGACACTGTTAAGCCCATCTTGGTCCATTAAACTTAGAAATGCAAAGTAAGAGAGACTTATAGTCAAACTGGAAGACATTTGGGCTAAATATGGCTTGTCAAAAGGAAAATTTAATTAAAAAGTTTTAGTAACATTTAAGCATGAAGAAGTTCAGCAGGAGAGAAAATGGAAGAACAGTACAGGCATTAAACAAAATATACAGATGAATGGTAAATCCTTCCTTAACAATGAATCAAGACAGCATAAATAAATGTCCACGGATATTCATAATATAAAGATCTTATAAGATCAACCCTGAGTCCCTGACTGCGTTAAACCTGTTTTCAGATCCCCAACAGAAAAACCTTTGCATTTATATAATAGGGAGGAATAAATGGCTTTGGGGATGTTACATGGCTAATAATGATATCTGGAGGAAGCTGATTATTGCTATATATTGTGAGAAGGATGAGTGTAGCCACAATAGATGAATGCTAAAGGGAGACTCTGGAAGGTAAAGATACATTTTGTCTCAGGTAAAAGCTGTTATAGTATACTGTTGAAGAAGATAGGTCATAGGGATAATATTTGGCCTAGGAAGATAATTTGGAAAACAAAAGCTCCAATTATCGTTAGCTTGTTCAGGTGGACTGCAATCTGGCGAGTATGTCTAACTAAAAACTATTTACAGAAGAGAGGGTTTTCTTTGTGCAGTAGATGCTACTTGTGTTAAGAAGACCTGGAAACTGCCGCATTTTATTTGTGTCAGGAGCTTATTATGATGCTGGACATCTCAAAGGGTACCCAGAGAGTGAAGCAGATATGGTAGATCACCCCACTGTGCATCTTCTGAACCTTATGGATGGAGAGAAACAAAGCGTGAAGGCCATCAAATTCACATCTCTAGAGCCGGAATTAAATGTTTGCATGATCTGTTTTATTGGTGTAAAAGCAATTTATTAGTTGGTCTAGACCAATACGTGGATTTTCTAGAGCTGTTAGGAAGAATAGAGTAGCAACTTGTATGTTTGGTCATTGTATGAGTCATGTTTTCTTTTATACCAACTAGGTAAACTTCCAATAAAACTTTACCTTATAAAAATAATGTAATAATTATTATCAGATGGACGCAACAAATGATTCCTCATTGCTAAATATCCAACACATATAATGAAGGGAAGAAGCCCATGTGTCTGGAGCTATGCCACTGAAGAATCATTAACATTTGGGGATTACAAAAAATAATGAATTCTCAGTGAGTAAGTAGAGAATACCTAGGGCAGGAGACAACTCTCTCAAAGAAATTAGGCAAATAGCCCCCTAACCTCAAAGGACAGGGTGCCTACTCACAATCATATCACAGTGACCAAGCTTGGACTACTTTTTATGAAAACTACACATCCACTCAAAGTCCTAAGACCGTGTATGAGAAGGGATGAAGCCCGCACAGTGCTCAAAGAACAAATAAGTTGGTGACTTGATGATAGGGGAGTAGGGGACCAAAGCCCCCTGTGCAAGGTAGCAAACTCTTTCTACTAGAACAAACACGGGAATTAAAACTATTATCAAATGCGTTGATCAAAGGATTTTACCTCTGCTGGACCTAAGCTGTAAAGTGGGAACCATAAAAGGTTAAGGCCAAAACTACCACTCAGTACTATATGCCACCAAATTGGAAGAAAACAAAACTATCAAATTGCAAACAAAGTTCTTAACTTTTTGCAATCAATTTCAGGCAAACATAGAAACAAACAGCTAATGAACCCCCATCCCACCCCCACCAGCCAGAGCTAGAGTGCCGCAATGGGATTCAAATCACCTTCCTCAAAATATTACAACATATATACACTGTCAAAATCATTTTTTATATATAATAGATGTTGAACCACCTTGAATTTTTATTATATATAGGTCTTTATATTTTGAATCCCCTTAGTGCAAATACTGGTTCTGCCACTCCCTCAATCGCCAAGACGACTACGACCACAATAACATACCCAGTAAAGTCCCTCAAGTGAGTTCTAGGAGGGTAAAGACCCACCCAAGAATTGTTAATGTCTTTCAGAATTAGAATAACTAGTCACACTCTATGTCTACAATAGCCAGATTCTTCGAAACCCTTCTTAGAGAAAAAGTGAAAAAGGAGACAAGAATTCAACTTTAGCTTACTTACAACAAAATTAATATCATAAAAAAACAAACTTTAAAAGAAAATTAAGAACCTCTGCAGTTCTTGGCACTTCATCACAGAAGATTTCGCACTTGATGTCACCTAGATTTGTATGAAGTGTCACCGACTGCAAAAACACCAAACATTTGCTAAATTTATCAATTTCAATTTCAATAACAATAATAAAACACAAAAAAAGTATCGCAAAAGACCTGAAAAACACACCATGTTTTGCTGCTTGTATATTCAGATTACTGGAGCTGACAGGGAGCTGTTCTCTGCTTTAATAGGAAAAAAAAAAAGCAAAAATTGACCCGAAATCTGACCCGACCCTTTTTCTCAATTAGTCTTTCGGGTTTTTCTTTTTACCCTTTCCACCCAATCCTATATAAAAACCCTAATAACCTAAAACAGAGTAAAAAAAAAAAAAAAATTGCCGCCTCTTCACAACTACCTTTTCCCGCGTTTTTTCTCACTTATTCTTCCTTTCCAACTATCAATGGAGGAAAAGATAACAATAGCAGTTGATTGTTCCGGTGAATGGGTTGAGTCTAATTATCGTTACATTTGGCGTTGGAAAAACAAAGAAACGGCACATACAGTAGCAATGCATGTGGATCGAGAAGTCATATAGGAAGATTTTGTAATTAAAATCATTTCGGATTGTAAACTAAATTGTGAACCGAAAGATCTTATCATCAGTTTGATGTATCGTTGCTTTGAAGACGAACAAGCGCTTCCTTTTAGGATAAATGATCAAAGCAGTTTGAGTACTTATTTGGAACATGGAGATAGAGCAGTTTTAAGGGTATATATAGGTGAAAGATGGATCGAGAATCGTCAAGATCATGATGAATGTGATTGGGTGAATATGGATATTTCAGACAAAGAAAGTGCATGTGAAGTGTATTCTTCTTCTTATGATTCTATTTCTTCTTATGATTCTATTGAAAACTGCGTATAATCATGTTCAAGATGATGAAACGGATTTGATGGGAAGAGGAGGAGCTAAGAAGAGACGAAAAGAAATCGGAGAAAAATAAGTGTTCTGTATGCAATGAGGTTGGCCACTATAGAACAACATGCTCGAAGCGAAATGCTCCATACTAATAGATTTAATATCGTAACTATTGTTTGTAATTTGTCAACTTTTTAAATTTCTATGCAATGTAGATTTTGAACAATCTTTCTTATTAAATATGAAATCGCATGTGTAATTGTTGTTTTATTTTAATTCTCTCAGCAACTATTTTTAGCAAGTTATTGAATTTGTTGCAGCAACTAAAATACTTATCGTCATTGTTAAAAATAAATTATTAGCTTAATTGTGTAAGATCACCACTAATTGCATGTCTAGGTACTATAATATATCAAAATATTTTATTTATCATTTAATATGATTGATGTAATCAGATTATTTAATTAAGATTGACAATGCATGTAACTACTATGTAATTGTATACGATCATTACTAAAATCAAATCTTTAATCTTTTTTTAATATATTTTTTAAAATATTTTAAATTTTGATTTATTTATCGTAGTTTTAAATATTTAAATTTTATTTTTAAATTAAAAAAAAATTAAGTTAGTATATCTAATTACGATCAAAATTTCAATCGTTAAACTTAGAAGAAGAAAAAAAAAGTAAAGTTGAGAGTTGAGGCGTCTCAAAATCAATTTTTTGGCTTTTAAGTTTTAAAGTATGTTTAGCAAAGTGCAAATATAATCATTTTAGGACCCTAGGTTAAAAATAGGGCAAACTACATAAATCCCACTGGTTTAGGTCCTAATTACTAAGATTCCCGATAGTTTCAAATATTACTTCCTCTACCATATTTTCATACTTAGGATACATAAGATTAAATCTGGAGATACATGTATGAGATACATATTTTATTTGTTTGAATTAATAGGTTGTAACCAATTTCCTTAATTAGAGGAGTAATTAAGGATATATATGAATAATTAATTCTGAAAATTTAAATTAATCAAATCGCTTATCATAAGGCGGAAATCAAGGAGTGTATCTATAATTAATTAATTTCAATTTATTATTTCAAAATTATCCTTTGAAATAATAAATTCATTATATTATTAGTAATAAACAAAAGCATGTATATCTTGGTCATGTAATTTGATTAATTTCATTTAGTACTCTTAAAATAATAAATTCGTTAATTTGATGTATCTATTATCTATATATGATGTATCCAACAAACTAAATACTTAGATACATGAGTATNTATATATAGCCACTCAACTTTACTATACAATCATTATTAAATATTTTTAATAAATTCCTTTAGGTAATATTAATGGAAGAATCAATGACAATAGCTGTTGATTGTTATGGTGAATGGATTGAGAAAAACAATCGATTTATTTGGCGTTGGAAGGATGGTGACATGTCAGAGTCAGTATTGATGACCATCCAAAGGGATATTTTGTATGATGATTTTGTGAACTCAATCATTAGCTATTGTGGACTAAATTGTCAACCAAATAATCTTGTCATCAGTTACATGCACAAGTCTTTTGAAAATCAGAGGGTCCTGCCTTTTAAGATAAGCAATCAACTTCGTTTGGGTGCTTATCTGAGTGATGCAACTAGGCCCGTTTTAAGGGTGTACATTGTTGAAAAATCGATAGAGACTGAAAATGTAGGACATGACCAACAAAATCTGTTAAATGATGAATTGAATGGGATGAAAATGAATATTCCAGATGATGAGATTGGACATGATGTGGAGGAGGACCAAACACCTACACCTATTGTTGATATAAGGGGCAGTTCTCAGTTAAAACAGTTGAACAATCTTCAAGATGATGAGACAGGTTTTTACATAGGAATGACATTCAAAAACAAAGATGAACTAATCACTTCATTGCATATTGCTTGCTTGAAAAAAGATTTCAGACTTGCAAAGGTGACTAATTCGCGTAGTGTGTATTGTTTTAAATGCGCACACCCAGAGTGCAAGTGGTGGTTGAGGGCTGTGAAATTCAAAAGTTCTGACAGATTTTGTATTAAAATTTATAAAAAGTATCACACGTGTGGTTCAGAGCATATTACGAGTCATAATCCACATGCCACAACAAAAGTCCTTGGTAAATACTTCAAAAATAGTTTTCCTAATGGTAAGGGTCCATCTACAAGAGATATGACCAATCAACTCCGTATAGAATTGGGTTGTAAGGTGAGTTATTGGAAGATATATAAGGCTAGGGAGATTGCAAAGTCTTTGGTTAGGGGAACACATGAGCATGGGTATGGAGTGCTTGATGCATACCGCTATATGCTTGAGTCCGCAAATCCAGGAAGTAAGACGGCATTGCAGGTTGATGAAAATGGAAAGTTCAAGTACTTTTTTGTAGCCTATGCGGCTTGGATTCAAGGTTTTCAACAATTGAGAAAAGTCATAGCCGTTGACGGGACATTCTTAAAGAGCAAATATGAAGGAGTTTTACTATCGGCGGTGGCGCAAAATGCAGAGAATCACATTTTTCCGGTGGCTTTTTGTGTAGTGGATAAAGAATGTGATGCCTCGTATCAATATTTTTTTGAACAAATGAGAAGTTATGTAGATGATACCGATGAGCTGTGCATAATTTCTGATAGACATTCAAGTATTCGAAAGATGGTTTCAATTGTGTATCCATCAGCTCATTATGGTTGTTNGGGGGGGAGATATATAGTTGGTGAAGGAGATTGAGGGAGGTTAATTGTTAATGTACCTTCTATTAAGGAGTTTAAATTTTAAGATAATTATTCAATATCATATCTAATTTAACTTTTTAAAATATATGATATAATTATTAAAAAATGGTATTAAGAGTAATATTTTTAAACTATAGATAATATATGTATATATGGTAGTTACGTATGTCTAATTATGTAGTTTTTCCTTAAAAATAACCAAAAATTGGATGATATTTAAAGTTTAATCAGTTCATAAGTAATGAGTTTTTAATTATCGATAATACATAGGAAAACAATATATACCGAAAGTTTAAATATAAAGTATTATGTAAATTTGTATTATCTTTGAAAACTTTTGTTTTAATCTGAGATTCTTCTAAAGTAATCTGATTTTTAATACTTTTATTCACAAAACTTAATTTTTTTCTCGAATAAAATGCCCGTTCATATTTCAAAAACTTAAATTTATCAAATTTCAAGAGATCGAGCAATTATTTGACGGTGTTCAAAACGGACAAATACAAAATTATATGATTTGTCCTCGTTAACATAAACCTACTCCACTGGCACTTGCCTAACGCTTGCTTACTTGTCTCTATAAAATCTATGATTAAATGGGAGCTCGGGTTAACCATGTAATCTTAAACAGATAAGAGTATCAAAATGACCTTATTTGTATACAAAATCACGAAATTGCCACTAAATTACTCCCTTTAACTGCCATAACAGAACAGACTCTTATCAGCTAAAAACTTCTGAAAATGAACAAGTCAATCCCCCTTTTTTCCTTACGTGTAATTATAACCTTATCCATACCCTTTTTCGTCTTTTCACTCCGAACCGGACTACCACGCCTTTCCGACACATGCAACCGGCCGGCGGCGGATCTCCGATCACTCCAAACCGATCAAACGACGGTACTAATCAACGGCTACTCCGAACATCGGATTCCACTTCTCCACTCAATCGCCGCCACTTACGCCGCCGCATCCTCCGTAGCCGCTGTCATCATCCTCTGGAGCAACCCTTCAACTCCGCCACAAATCCTCTCAGATCTCTCCCAAAACCTCTCCCTTTCCGCCGCCAGCGCAACACCAATCACTATCCTCCGTCAACCTTCCTCCAGCCTCAACCTCCGTTTCCACCCTCACACATCCATCACCACCCGATCCGTCCTCATCTGCGACGACGATATCGAACCGGACACAAACTCAATAAACTTCGCTTTCAACATCTGGAAATCCAACCCAGATCGCTTAATCGGATTCTTCGTCAGATCTCATAACTATGACTTAACACATAAATCCTGGATCTACACAATGGAAACCCAGAAATACTCAATCATGTTAACAAAATTCATGATCTTAAACTTCCATTACCTCCATCAATACACATGCAACAAAGAATACTCGAAACTGAAACTCATAGTAGACGAAAAGAACAACTGTGAAGACATATTGATGAACTTTGTGATAGCGGAGCAAGTGAAAAAGGGTCCGATATTGGTGGGTGCGAAGAAAGTGAGGGATTGGGGAGATGCAAGGAATGAAGGTGAAGGTGAAGGTATGAAGGAAAGGGAAGTGGGTTTGAGTAGTAGAAAAGGAGAGCATAGGAAGAGAAGAGGAGAGTGTATTGGTGAGTTTCATAGGTTATTGGAGAAGATGCCATTGAAGTATAGCTATGGAAAAGTGATGGAAGCCATTGGAGAACAAGGTTTATGTGAAAAAGGTGGTAAGTTGGTGTATTGTGATAAACAAATTTTTAGATGAAATTATGAGAATTTTCCAATTTTTATTTTATTTTATATGTTTTTTTCTTCCAATAATGTATAATTCTAAAAAAAAAAGTTGTGTGAAAAACTAAATTTAGAGAAGAAACCATATCATAGAAAAATATATAAGTAAAGAAGATATACTAACAAATAATAGGAGATATATTACATAATATTATTTTAAAAAGACAGTAATAATAACAAAATAATGTGATAATACACAGTACAAGAAATAATATGTAATAGAAATTGAAAGACAAATACTAGAATAGTGCAAATACTATTAGTATGAAAGAAGAAATAGGTTTGGTGCATCAAACTACCACCAAGCTTATTCGGTGGGAAAGTGAAACGATGCATTACTATCTACTAATGTGCTACTTTAGTCTCATCCAACGATAAACACTTTACCTATGCGATAGTCAAATGAGCATTATATTGAGTCATTGAAAATTGAAGTGAGGGAATTGGCTATTTCCCCAATAGAAGAGAAGAGTGACCTAATCACTTAGGAAGAATATTCTTATTCAAGGTCATGTCTTCGATAAGCTAAATATGTGTCATAACTTGTATAATCACATGTCTCTGGTGTCTAAATCACATGTCCCCAATAGAAGAGAAGAGTGACCTAACCACTTTATTTGAACATCAATGTTTGGTTATAAAATTTTCAAATTGAACTTGAATTTATTAAACTTCGAAAACAACTTATAACTTGTTTCGATGTCCAGTAAAGTGCTCCCTAACAAAATCAATTTGTATCCAAAGGGACTCAAACTCGAGACTTCTAGTTAAGGATGAAAGAGTACTTACTCCTACACCAATCCTTATTGGTACTTCATATATTTTCGGGTACATTGAAATGACGAAAAGAAAATTTTAAGTCTTTCAAAAGCGACACCACTTGGATACACATTTTCCCTTATTATAAATAAATTTATGTAGGCAAGGAAATTGCATATTGATTCAATCCATTCTTAAATCACATATGTATTTGCTTTAGTTAGAGCACAAGTACCACCCGAAGATTGTGATAGAATGGATAGTATCTCTTTATTCATAATTAGATGTTTTGGGTTCGTCCAAGACATAAAGAAAAATTATAATTAAAAGTGTTCCACCTTTAATAGGTCATGGTACACAACACGAATTCAGATTCATAAGGGACCCAATATGGGTACGGGATATCGGGAGGGAACAAAAAAAAGAGTTAGAGCACAAGCACAATAGATTCTACTCTTTTTTGGAAAATACTATCTACAAATGGTCCTATGAATAACATAAGATGAAAAATAATCACTCCTATGCAACCAAAGGGTAAAAAAGCATTGCAGCAATATTCTGCAGTGCAAACTGAACATATCCATGTTACTGAGCTCAATTGCCCTCTATAATTTATTAGTATTTTCTTTTGGTGGATAAAGAGGGGAGGCGGCTTAGGCTTTGTTGCTTTATTAACAATATTTCCACCAGCAACAAGCACCAGGTAACACTGTCCACCAAGACTAGAACATTTGAGAAAAAATCACCTATTGTTTTTGTCTCCGCTATCAACTACAGCTATATCAAGGTTTGGACTTGTTCTCTTCCTGTGCATAGAAGGATTCATAAGTTGCCACTCTGGTTTTTGATTCAGGTAGCTCCATTTCTTCACTGAATTCCATTGTCATTTTCAAGAAGTCTCCCTTGTGCAACACTTTCCATTCCTACAAAGCATTTCCATAGGCCAACAGAAAAAATTAAGGACTTGCTTTTACAGAACATTAGTTAAGAGGAAGCAACTTTGACTCTCTATAATTCTCTCTCGAGCACAAAATCTAAAGAAGAAGAATAAAGACTATACATCTGGGGTATTTAAAAGTTTATCTCTATTAAACCANATTTCCAACAAAGGGTGTCAATTGACACCCCTTGGACAAGTGTGGTTCCGCCACTGCTAGCACACACACATGCACATAATTTGGTATGAGGGTTATGGGCCCCTAATATTGTTCCTACTCACAATCCTCCCATTTACTGAAGTAAAACAACTGTGCCTCAACTCGAAGCAAGCTCGGTGAAGCTATATGAATTCATACTTTTTGATTCTCTAAAGTGACAAAAATAAAATCCCTCACTGAAGCTACTACAGAACAATCAGCAACGAAGTTACTCCATTAGTCCAATTGATGGAGAAAACTATGAATATTTTCAAGCTCAAATGAAAACTGTTTATATATCAAAAAATTGTGGAAGAATTAGTAAAGGCTTATTGGAAGATAGATGTTGAAACTCAAAAGTATCAAGCAGCACAATGGAAACATGAGGCATGCTAGAGAACTGCTGTTATCCAGCAAGGGTTAAGTGCACTTGTTTTTTCTTGAATTTCGGGTGCACATAATCTAAAGAAGAAGAATAAAGACTATACAATCTGGGGTATTTAAAAGTTTATCTCTATTAAACCACAAGAAATGGATTTAATTGTTAAAGGTGAAGACAAGATATCAATTTAAGTTGGCCTAAACTTTGGCAATAGACTCCGATGTCTTTGGAGTTCAATGGAGAAGCTTTTCGAAGGTTTGATAGTCAGCCTTTAAATCTCTCAAGATTTTTCAGATTTTGTTATACCCAAAATCCCAAGAACTCAAATTTTCTCAACATTGTCCGTTGAACAGCAGTACTATAGCATATTTTCCCCTAGTTTCCTTTTTGGTTGATCCGATGCACCAGAGCCTCCTTGGGAGGTATCGGGAAGGATTTCAAATGGAATAATATCAACTCATGCACTCTTGCCATTACGAGGAAGCAAGTTCATTGAGTATAAATGTAGAATGAAAAGAAAAGCAATAAAGAGGAACTTTTACCAAAATGGCTCAAAGAACATAAAAAAGTAAGAGATTACACATACCTAACAAGTCCTAAATTATATACGATTACATTGTAGGTTTTGTTTCTACAGTAAACAAAGACTTTATATGTTGGTAACTTATGACACAGCCACAACAAAACTCTATTGGAACCACTTGCGGAAGGAATGGTAAGAGGCCAAGATTCCTGTGTTTGAATCCATGCATGGATCTTCCACAATTTTGTTCTAGATCTCACACTATCCTATTATACGCAGATGCAGAGACACGTTCAGTTCCTGGTCTACTCACAGGCAGAGATATGTAGATTATATGCTTGTAAATTTTTTACCAAATCCCACCACCTACTTTGGGATTAAGATCAGGCAACCAAAAAAGTAGATATAAACCCTGCAACATAATGCATTTTCTAAATGCACAGTCCAATCAAAATGAAAAGAAACGAAGACGGGACAGGAAAAAAGTATATCCCTTCTTCATATATTAGTACAACAAGCAACGAAGGGAGAGGCAGATATGAGCTCACAAATTTACCTCAAAGTCCCATTCCCCATGTAAATCTGGATCCCTCTTGTTAACCCAAACATATGTTTCAACCTGCAATGTCTTGGAACTATCCTGCAAAACGAAGACATACTTTATAAAACTGAATAAAATTGCAAAACTGAAAATAAATTAAACTATCACACTAAGTTCATGCCACAATCAAACAAACTGGAGTGATCCCAAATAAATCACTGTAGATTTTAGTAAAGGTGGGGGGGAAGCAAAACATAAATTGATGATGCACTAACATTAGAATATTTGAAATACGAGGGTTTTCCACGAAAGTTATAGTCCTTCATGGTCATCATTAATTCATTACAAACCTGCCCTGAAACCCCTAATCTACAATGAACTAGAATTTTCATTTTGTCAATCTAAAACTAAACTCTAAACCTATGAGGAAACAATGGTATAAAAGCTCAAAAATTAAATAGAAAAGCATTATATAGGACACGTGGGCGTAAATGCAAGTACTCTAGCAAGAACAGAATTCACTACGTGGTATCTTTTTTAGTAATTTATCATTTGCCTCAATAAGTCCACAGAAGTAATTATCTCCCACGAATAGTTCAGTAGATCCAATAAATAGGAACATTTGAACTATCAAAAAGATCGACTCATGCTCCATATCGTGCTTGAGAGTTGAGCCATAAAAAAGAATACTCATAAATGCCACATTTTTTAAGAACTTCAGTGAATCAATACCATCAGGGAAACATCAACAGTCGTCCTTTCATACTCAACGTCCTCAAATGCATCCAGGATATTCAATTCAGGAACAGTGATATCCAAAAGAACCTGCAATTTTGTTAGAACAAGCGTATTTAGAAGATCTGCAGGAGGGATAGATCCAAAATTTTCAGAAGGTCTCAATGACAATGACAAAGAACTGTATCAGTAATTTGTTCTCACTTCTTGTAGTTAATTATAAGTATATGCAATGTGCCTGGACCTCATTCCATCCTTCCATTCACCATTGAAATCATCAAGCTAGAGTACATATAAGCTATCTTATGACTTACTAAGAGCAAGGGCTCAATGGTTAAGCATGTAATGCTTGTTGATTAGGTTATCATCACACGTATGGACAAAAATGATTAAACGAAAAAGTTTAGAATTGATGTTTGCAGCCATGATGCTTGTAAATGCTCTACAATAACAAAGTAGGACGCTTCAAAAGACCTTCCTGTCAATGCTCTACAAAGAAAGATAAATACACCAAAAACGTAAAAAGGAAACTCTACAACAAAAGAAAATATTTAAAAGTTTAACAAACCTTCCCATTAACTCTTTTGTTCTCAACTGGTAGAATGGCAGGATAAACACGCCCTTTGATGCTAAACCTATGACTGCACCAAAATAACAGAATCAGCGGTTACCGCTAGAAAAATATATCCCTCTATCACTTGGGGAAACAATGCACACAACAACTAAACACAACTTGGCATTGCACACACGCAAAACAGGAAAAGAAATCCCATCACCGAGCATTTAGGTAACAGGTAAAAACACAACTTGAGAATGTATACAACCAAAATTAAAGCAAATCCATTACCAAACATCTCCTAAAGCTCCCATGTAGTCATTTTGGTACACATAAGATCCAGTATTTGTCAGGAATCTTTATTATTATTTTTTTTTTTTTATGACAAGGAAACCCCAGCCGCTAACCTTCTTTGGGTGCGCACAAGAATCTTTATTATTATGAGTCTTATCCTTTTGTTTAGTGTTTTATATGTCAATAGAAAACATAGAGAGCTCCAGTGTCTGAGAACTCTTGATTTGACTTAAAATTATAACTTATACAGAACTAAATTAAACAGCCCCAAATGGAGCTAGATGAAGATTTAGGATTCAAACAGTTGAGCTCGACTAGCTTAGTCATTGTCACTATTAGGTCTCATTAGTCATTTCCAAGCAATATGAAAACAATGCTGAAGGTAGCTCAATCTCATAGAAAAACTAAACACGAGCAGAATCAGTTGCATGAAATTTCATATAACCAGTTTCAAATTCACAAGACTCAAATTCAAGTAGTCCAATGGCAGAGCTACAATAGATTTGATAGAACCTCGTAGCTTTGGCTTAAACATTGTAGTTATGTTAAGGAATTCACTTGATATAATGAAAATGTAGTGAGCAAAAACAAATTGTGGTCCAAAACCCATAAATTTCAAATCTTTAACTTGTTTCGCTTGTTGTTACCTATTGTATTGTATTGCATAGCTAGTTTAAAGAACAGTGTTTGTTTTGATTATTACTTCATATCATATCGTTAAATCCATCTTTAAAATCCCATTTTCCGTAAGAACCAATTTGGTGTGATTGTGTGGCTACCTTATTTTCTTCTTCTCATTTTATCTTTGAAATTTTCTTCTTCTCATTTTATCTTTGAATAGTATCTAATAACCCTACTTTATCCTTTACACTATCTTTTTATAACACTTCTACCCTGTAGTTTGTCCTTCAAATTGCTTCATGTGTGGCGTTATGTAATAATGGAAAACGATACAACATATTCAAACACTCTATTCATCAACACAACACAGTACAATATGTAACAACCAATTCGAAACTAGAACCACAACTTCCCAATACCCATTAGATTTCCAATTTGTCTGCTTAAAAAATTGTGCCAATTCTCAATACCCATTAAAGAAAAAACGAATTTACCCTCATTTTCTACGTACAAATGGAACCATTGATGATTTTAATTAGAATAAAAAACTTACTAGTTGTGGAGGATAGCAGGATTAGAAGGAGGGATGCGTTTGAGAAGAGCACGAACAATGTCGTCAGCTAATAAGCTGCCATAGACGAACACATTGAAGACGGACTGAGGAGAAGACGCCATTAACAATTACCCAAAACGGAAAAACCTGCTTTTAAAATTTTATCCCACTGCTTGTGGTTGTGGTTTCTTAAAAAACTCACGACCCAATTTGCACCCAAGATTTTTGATTTAGGACTCGACTCTTGATCCTGACTTAGACTTTTGACCTTGAGATCCGACTCTCGACCCTTACTTGGGATCTGATTCTCTTGGTCACTCTTGATTCGGGTTAGATCCTGCTTCGAAATCAAACTTTCAATTAACTTTTGAATTTATAAATCTAATTTTAATTATATAAATTAAAATTAAGAAATAATTATTTTTAGATATTAAAAAAAATTATATATTTGAAAGTTATTAAATTACACCATTATTTTGGAGTAAAAGATTTGTTATGATTACTTATATATTGAATAAAAGAAAAAAAAATTATAAATTTTTTGTGTGTATAAATAAATATCTTTTATATCTAAAAATAAATTAAAAACAAATACGTAAAGATCTACAAGATCTCTCTTTTAAAAGCTGGCAAAATTATGTATTAACAACAATTAGTAAAGGAAATTCTTATGTGATATTCAAAACATAATTAAAAAAAATTAGTAACATGTTTCCCATAAAAATGAATCTATTCCTAAATTATAATTCAAAACTTTTATGAGAAAATGCTTAATTGTATTATAAACGTAAAATAAAACGTAAAACGTTTTATATTATCATATTGCAATGATAGATAATGGTTTCTTTATGTTAATAATTATTAATTATACATAGTACTTGTTATTTCACGTTCAATTACTTTCGGATTAAACATTCACCAAATGAGTAAATCAATATGAATACTTGTGTTATAGATACACATTTTTACATAAAAACAAATTAACATACATTATTTTAGCAATAGTTTAAGAAGGTGGGCTAGTGATTTTAGCATGGCCTAAATAAAATAGAACATTATTCATTAACATATTTAATTAGGACCTAATTCAAGTTTGGTTGCTTTTTTTTTGTCAGTATGGTAGCCGGTAGGATTCCATTTTGGAGAAATCAAAATAATTTAAAAAAATTCAATATGTTTTTATCACAAGATAAGAGATATTTCTAAAAGAGATGATTATTTTATATAATGGATCACCAAAATAACAGCCGACAAAATTTATTTATTTTTTACATTAAAATTAATTGCATATTTTATACATAATAATGCATAAATTTGTATATATAACTAGTGAATGTGATTATTTTTTTGATTGCCCACCAAATATATAACCTTCCCTTCTAAAAATCTTACAATTTCAACTTGTATAAATCAAACCCTGTGGCATATAACAACTTATAAATTTTATTTTATTTTAAATGACATATTTAAGATCATAAAATTAAAAGTATATTTTATATATTTTTAGTTCAAGATCTTTATAATATAACACATCTTCAATTTATCGAATATATGATCTTAGATATGAGGGTGTGAAGGTCGCAAGTAAAGGTAGAAGGTTAATAGATAGTCGATTGTCTTAGTATCAATCTTTTTATGTGGTCTATGACTTTGGTGGTAGTCTAGTGCACTGTGTCTGTCATATTATTAACATATTTATGTAGTTTTTGACTTTTAGTATCTGTTATCATTTGTTGTTTATTATATTTACATGATCGCACTTTATTGTTGATGTGACGATTTCATGCATATATGCTCCATACTGATTTTCTTTTAGTTGTCATATTTTTCTTTATTATATGTTTTTTCCTCTTTCTATTACTATTTTGATTTGCTTCACTTAAGTAGGTAGTCTTTCGAAAATAATTTTTTTGTTTTACAAGATGGAACTAAGGTATGTGCATTATTTTTAAAAAAAATCCATGTCAAATTAAAATCATCGAAAAAGAAAAAATAATTAGGTTGATTATACTTTACTCTATCTTGTTTTTGTTCATGAACATTCAAAAAGGGTGTTTTTCTAATTAAAAGTCGCCATCGGGATTTTATTTCCCATTTTTTCCCGCCGGAGTTTCGTCACGTCGGCAAAGTTGACCGCCAGTTTCCGTCCGCCACGGACCTCCTCCTTCCGATCTCCTTCTCCGGTGAAATCCACTCGTAAGTTCCCCTTTTTCTATCTACCGCCATCTCTCTCTCGATTTATACATAACTAACTGTTCTCTTCCACGGATTTATACTGGTGAAATACGATTGTCGATTCCATTGCATATAGAATGAACTCCAATTTACTTGTTACTATACTGTTTACTTACTTCCCTGTGATAAGAGGCTATGAAGTTGTTATAAAACGAATTGGAAATTCAATTGGAGATTCCACTGCATTAAGAATGAACTCCGATTTACTAGTTACTACGCGTTGTATTACTTACTTCCCCTGTGATAATGGCTATGAAGTTCTAATCATGTTTCATAAGAAATGTAATTGTTGTGGTTGTGGATAAAGGTCATAACTTTCAAGTTGTTTAGTAGATCCACATAATTTCAATTTATAGCCATTGGGAACCTAAGCATTTGATATCAATTATTTGAGATACCCCTTAAACCCAAATTCCTTCTGTTAATTGACATGATTCTGGTATGCTAGAAAATTTGATGATTGATATCTCATTAGTACTTCTTTTCCCCTGCCAAGATTTTGTTTTTAGTTGAAGTTGATCTTTATTTCATCAAAAAAAGTAATTACAAATCAAAGCTGATGCTGACCTTCAGGCTTCAGCTAACTTTGGTAATGTTCCTACCCAACTAACTTGTAGTGGTGGAGTCAGGCAGTGGCGGAGCTAAGATTTCTATTAAGGGGTTTCAAATTATGTAGAGGTAAAGACACGAACTAGCCGAAGGGGGTTAACATCTACTATATACACATAAAAAGTAATTTTAACCAAGTATAAATAGTGTAATTTTTCGTCAAAGGGGGTTTGGACGAACCCCCTAACATCATGCTTGCTCTGTCCCTGGAGCAAGGTAGGGCCGAGGGGTTTCCAAACCTCCTTCAAAGGAAAATTACACTGTTTATACATGATTTTAAAAAAAAGTTATATATAGTAGATGTTAAACTCCCTTAAGCTTCTTCTTGTGTTTACTTCTTCTTTTTTTGAACCTCGTTAGTGGAAATCTTGGCTCCGCCATTGCTAACTTGTACATGCAAATTAGGAGATAAATCACTAATCACATTTTTCCTATGTAACAAAAAGAGACAAAGGATAACAATCTATAGATGCCGGATCCTCTGCCATTTGATGTTGTTTCTGCCATTGATGTGGACATGTTAAGCAATTTCTCTGCAGATCTTATCAGGAAGGAACTGTGTATGTTGAAATCTGAGTAGGTTCCTCCCTCTCCAATCCAGGCTTCTAGCATGACGAAAATGCAGCAAATAATAGAGCTGTGGCTTGATTTCCTTTTAGCAGTCTGTGAAATCCACTGGATTTCAGCAGTACACTCACGAATTCCTCATTCGGATCCCAACCAAGACTATAGACTAACGTTGTTTGATATAATGGTGTAGCAGAGTTATGTTGCTCGGTCTCTCCAAAAATGTCGACGACGGGTGCGTGTCTGATCCTCCAAAAATAGTGCGGCAACATTTTTGGAGAGTCCGAGCAACTTAGTAGCAGGGAACATATATCTTCTTAGTTCTGCTATAGGTCTTAATGTTGCCAAGTCTCAAAGAAATGTAAATTTGGCAGTTTTTTTTTTTTTAAAAATAAAATATAAATTTGGTACTTCATCTTAAAGTAAGGTAAAACTTGCAATCAGTTTCTTTCCCCTGTTCTTGAATTCACTGTATGAACACACGTCTGAAGTGGTGTCCCACCTCCAAATTACATGGTTTGACGCCAGTCTATGGAGGCAATCTGTTTTTGATGTAGAAGTGCATATTTGGGACCTTTTTTTTCCCGTATATGAAGTAAAAAGTTATTTGGTATAGATGAATATGAAAGACAAAGACATATATTGTTCAAAACAATCTTTTTTGTGGCTATTATTGTCTAGTTAGTACACTGACATTTCTCTTTATGCTCACTCAAGTGATAAACCTGCCAAGTCTGTACCTCTTCTTTAGGTCAAATTGCCTCTCTCTCTCTCTCTCTCTGGTATAGATGAATATGAAAGACGAAGACATATATTGTTCAAAACAATCTTTTCTGTGGCTATTATTGTCTAGTTAGTACACTGACATTTCTCTTTATGCTCACTCAAGTGATAAACCTGCCAAGTCCGTACCTCTTCTTCAGGTCAAATTGCCTCTCTCTCTCTCTATATATATATATAGTGTGTGTGAGTGTCACACACACACAAAATCAATTTCCCATAGAGTCAAAATAGGGAAATATATATAATGTGTGTGAGTGTCACACACACACAAAATCAATTGCCCATAGAGTCAAAATGGGGAATTGTTTCATTGTTGCAAATCTTCTTTTGCCCATTCATTCAAATGGGAACCTAGGAATGTTGTAATTCCCATCAATGCACCAAGCTTTAGACCACAAACCTTGTGATGGGGTAGCCATAGCTCTTTCCGTAAAGCAGTAACAACATGATCTTTAGGCTACAGTATGAATCTATGTGTAGTCATCCTCAAGATTTCTGAATAAACATGAGACAGAAAACTACAGAATCAAATAATCAATAAGGTGAGAACAACTCTCCACCTGCTGTGCTACTAAATTCGCTTTAACTGACCTTGACCTTCAAATAACCCTAGAGTTCCTGAAGATACATTTTAGATTCCTGGAGACAATAGCCTAAATAGTTTGAATTTTCTGCCTTTAGTCACTGCTTTCATCTTCTACTTTATGTTGGACTATCGACTCCTCTAACAGTTCGGGGAAGAATCTAAACTTCATAAGATGAGGCTAGAATTAGGTTGTCCAACAGATGGAATGCATTATAAACTACAGAATGAGTCAATCATCTCATGCTCCATCTTGAAATTCCTTAAGATATTTCGGGTGTGTTAATTTCATTGGGTAATAGCACTTAAATGATTTAATTGCTACCTAGTTTGGTACTAGGATCCCAAGGGCATAACGATACTGGTGGAAGTTGGCATTACATTTTTACGGGCTATCCAGAAAGCGTGGAATACAAGATGTTTCAAAGATGACAAGGCTGCGGTGCAGTCTCTGAGTGTTAGATATTTTCTTCTGCTGCAATCATGGTTTAAAGAGGGCCGCATAGGACGAATGCATACTTCCTTGCAGTTTATGGTTTCTCTATCATTAGCATAATTTTGTCTTCAGAATGAGTTCTTCATCTTCCATTTTTCTGCTTTCTAATCATTTTTAATGCTTTGCACTAGTTCGTTATCATTAAAATCGAAGATTAGCTCTAAACGTTCTGATAACCACTCTGTATCAGTGGGTTCCCAGTAAATTTCTACCATTATCCACTTGTGTGTAGTGCTCTAGTCATGAAACCTTAGGGTCTTAATATTATGTCATTGCTTCTCTTTGTTATTTCAGCTATCAGAGATGGGTATATACCTGAGTTCTCCGAAAACGGAGAAATTTTCAGAAGATGGTGATAATGTTAGGGTTAGATATGGTTTATCATCAATGCAAGGATGGCGAGCAGCTATGGAAGATGCTGTAAGTAATCAGTAATGATTTTATCTACTTTAGCAAATATGTTGCAGCATGTAAGTTTGTCGAATAAAAGAAACTATATTTCTCATCCAATAGTTCTTTAGGGCTTTTATGCCGTAAAGAAAAATGATTGTAATACTAAAATAGGAAACCTGCACACTATTACTCTATGCTTTTCAAAGCTTTTGATGTAGGAAAAGATTAGCTTGCAGCCTATGCCTAATATATAGTCTTCTCTGCAATTCGTAAATAAAAGGATTTTTTTAGACTCCATCTGATGCTCATATCTCTATCCATTATTTTATATTGAGTTATGTGGTCTGACACATCAATCCTAGTTGGTCCCTGACCTGTACGACGTGAAGTTACAGTCAGACCATGCATTTAGCATGTTTTTCCATCTATTTGGGAGAAATTACAAACTGCCTTGTCTTTGCTTACTTGCTCAATGAGAACTAATGAACACATTTACAAACTGGAAATTTGTAATTCTCTGGCTACTTCGTTGTTCCGGTTAGCTATCCAAATCACTGGGTAAGACCCTCCTTGAAAGGAGAAAGAGAACCAATTAAGTGAAAACAAATCATTCTTGCAGTGTGTAACTACCACACAACTATGGCAACTCTTTGCCTGTCTAGCTGGAATTGTTTGGGTGACGCCTCAAGGTACTTTTGACCTTATATGTAGTTGGAACAGTATAGATGGAAGAACAAGTCACAAGGAGTGGTGGAAGATTGTTCCAACTTGCATATGGTGGACAATTTGGAGAGAGAGGAATGCAAGATGTTTTGAAGGCAAGAGCAGCTCAATTCAGAAGATCAAGAGTTCCTGAGCTTCTTTTTTATACTTTTGGTGTAAAGAACAATTAGTAGATGATTGTGAATCCTTACTAAACTTTCTGGTCTTATTGTAAGAATTACTCAAGGCTGTATTTGTAGATAGTTGATACCAGCTCTTCTTTTTGGGTGCTGATGAATATAACATGTTACCATCAACAACAACAACATACCCGGTATATGGGAGAAAATGGTGTCTGGGGATAATATAACATGTTCCCATTTTCATTAAAAAAATCGGAAGAATCTCTCTGTAAAAAGGTTAGATTATTTAAGACGTCGTTCTTTAATGTGATTGTTGGGAAGGGGAGTCCACATCCACTCAAGTTGTGATGTTTATTGTGCTTTACATTATCCACAATACATGTTATTGTAGCTACTTTGGGGTGCCTTTTCGTATGTAATTTATGCTTTTATTTTGCAATACTTGATCAGCCTCTCTGTTTATCATAGTGTACAAGCTATGGAAAGATTCAGCTTGATTCATGGTGCGCTTTATTTTGATCTGACTTTTGCTCTAATTTATTTAGCATGCAGCAATTACTGACTTGGATGCTTCCACTTCCTTTTTTGGTGTCTATGATGGTCATGGAGGTACGCATTTTTATATATATGCATCACTGAAATTATGCTCCCCTCTACCTCTACTTTTTTAGGAAGTTTGCCTCTCACCCTACCTTGATGTATGGCACTTCGATACTTATATCCTTAAACAGTTGAGTGATGACATATTCTTGAGTATGAGTGAAGAAAAATCTGGTTGTGATGCGTCCAGCATAAGTGGGATGCTGTTCCATCTAACGAATGGAATTTTAATATTCAGTTGTTCATTCAGATGTATTTTCCTTCACTAGTCTAAGGCCATGGGAGAAATAGAGTCTAGTTTAGATCACTGTCACCATGAATATTTTGTGGGAATGTTTGCAATTATGGGATTTGCAGCTTTCAATTGACTTTTGAAGATCCACGCGAACTTGTTAGTTCTGTTTATAAAGGCATTACTTATTCAATCTAATTTTTGTATAGAGTTTTAGCAGACAAAACAAAGGAGGATTTTCCCAACATAATTCCTAAACTAGACAATTCTCCACTATGATTCTCAGTATTACAGCAATTGGTATCACGTAGATGCCATGCTGACCAAAAGACTTAACATTTTTTTCATGATTTTTTTTTCTTTCACAATTTGAAATTTAGACTTTTAACAGATGAAGTGGGATGAATGAACTGCAGGATAGTCTTTATTTATACACCACATGAACTCACTAAAGAAGCAAAACCCAAAATGTATAACAGAAAAAATGTAAAAGGTTATCTAATGAGGGGCCCGTGTGGAGTTTGATCTTAACAAAAAGAATGAGGACAAAATGGAAATTCAACAACAACAACACGTGTAGCAGCTCACATCATCAAAGAAGTAAAATTTCTATTTTAGCCCTGTGAGGACTACAAAAGTTAGCTATACTCCCTTACATATAGTAGTAATGTATTAGTTATGTGAGTTTCTAAATTGCAAAGTAAACACCGTACTAATTTTATACATGAATAACTTACCTCCTAACTAGCTACCAAACGTGGTATTACTTATGCAAGATTTGATACCTGCATAATTCCCCTCCGAACAAGCTACCAAATGACCCCTTAATGAATTATGTTGTTTATGATGTTGAAGATATTCTGCATGTTGGGATACTATGACATGAATTTGCTGATGGGTGATATTTCTTGTTGTGATGTTCCTTTGGTGAGAATGGCAATTCTACATTTGGAGGTGTTCTGATTGTTCTACATGCTCAGCAGCATGTTTTATGTATTCCCATGTAAATATTGTTCATGGTATGGTCTACTAGTAGTTTTGGCTTTGTATGTAGTTGAAGTATATCTGATTTAGGATACTGAAGGTTCATTTGCTTGCTAGAATTCAGGGGAGAAGCTCCCCTAGCCTTGAAATTTCCTTTTCAACCATGATTATTAGACACTTCAATTCATGTAATTTTTTATGCACTAGAAAGATAAGTAGGCTACTAATGTGCATTATTAAAGATGTTTTGCATTACCAATATGCTACCTTTGTGATATGTGAAATAACTGAACTATTTTAGGTAAAGTTGTTGCCAAATTTTGTGCCAAGTATCTACATCAACAAGTACTCAAGCATGAAGCGTATCTACAAGGAGATATTGGAACGTCAGTCCAGAAAGCCTTTTTCAGGTGATTTCTTGAAGTTTTGGTTGTATAACTGGCTAATTAATATTTTGTATGTACTTTTGTCTTATCTTTTAGCATCAATTTTTCTGTAGTTTTTTATTTCAACCTTATTCCAAACTTTCAGTTTGCTTTTTTGTCTTTATATTCTGGTGGGCAAAAATGAAAATGATTAAAATGGTGTATGCCTACTTGGTTGGATGTTGAATTATCTCTGCCTGTCTGTTTAAATTAATATCTTGTAGCTGCGGTTTAGTCCTTATGTTCTTTTTATGACTCCTGAGATTTAAGTTCTTTTATTGGTTCTCCAAAAGTGCTTATCAGCTATCAAATCACATCCTTGATATTAGGATAGAAAACCCACTGTTGCATTAAGTTGTCGTACTTTGATAAAAGTGAGAAGGAACAAAAGTGAAAGCTTTAAAGTAATAAGCTGTAAGCTCGCAGGGCTTTGGTAAAAGCACTACATATGATGTGTGTGCTAGGCGTACATCACGGGTTTGAACCCTGCCACAAACAGAAACCTGGTATTTAAGTGGAGAAGGACGAGTATCAATTTTTGTGCCACTGACCCTCAGGATTTCTCAGTTATCAAAAAAAAATAATAAGGTTTAGACGTGGGTTCATTCACCTCCTCACTTAAATCATGGATCATATGGCCTGTTAAAAAAAACTGTTGATCATATGATATCCACAACATACTGTCCCAATATCCTTCACCTCCTGTATTCTGCACAACAATAAGTTTTAAGCATGAAAATCTTCAGTATTTTTATGATTTAGACTAATCAGGTTATTTTTATCAACAGTATTTGATGAGATTGGCAGAACAACAATCTCGTACTAGTTCATCTCTACCCCTCCTTTCTTTTTGTCTCTACTTTTTCCGGTCTCTCCCCCTAGGTGTTTGATCTAATTTGCCTGTTCTAGATTTCTATAGTCAAGATAGAGGAAGAACTCTCCCTCCTCTCTGTAATGTGGAAATGTGAATTGTAAATACCAGACGAGAAAGGACTGATGAACTGACAAAGCAGCAAGGATTCAACCTACTAAGTAAGCTTAACCTAATATATCGTGAAATAAAAAATAGATTGAATTGATTGTTTCGCCCATAATGGATCCAAACTTGTTCTCCTGCACAGATACAGTTGTTTGATAGGTTGTGTTCCATCAGAAATTGGAGGGTTTTCTATTGCAGTTTCTGGAGAAGAAACCAAGAGAAGATTGTGTTTCTTACCCCTTAGGTACATGTTAGGTTGGACGATTCAATCTTCGGACGGGTGAGATTGGTGCAATTGTGGAATGGACAATAAGGGGATGGTGACCGCTGATTAAACTCAAACTTGGTGGTGCATTATGGGGTGTAAGGAAGAATTGTGATCCATAGGTTATTGTTGGTTGTGATAATTAAGTTGGCTACTGTAATTAGTACTGACCAATTTTTATTTTAAATTTTGTTAGTTCCCGCTTCTTAGATTGCCACACTGTAAAGGGGGCCAACGCTTCTTCTGTTTGTGCATTGCATATTCTTGCACCTATGCATATACTTGATGCTCTTTTGTTAATGAAACTTCTTACTTCACTTAAAAAAAAAAAAGGCGGCGGCAGTGGTGGTTGGAACTGGAGTTTGAAAGATGGAATGTTTGGTGGCTATAGGATAGAGTGTAGTGGCATAGGAGGAAGGTATGGTTGTTTGGTGGGAAAAGATCTAGAGGAAGAGGCCAAAAAAAGGAATTCAGAAGAGATGAGGAAAATATTTTCTTTAACCTTCACTTCTCTGCAGTGCACTTTTTATTTCTTGTTTGTTTATCATTTGGTCTGTCCAAGAAAGAAAAATAAGAGGATTTCAGTAAAATTCGACAGAAAATTAGCTAAGGATACTGATTATACAGTGTAAATTCTGAAGATCTATATAAAAACTTGTTACCTTTTTTGTCAAAAAAAATAAAAAATCTGTGTCAGAATACAGTTTTAAGGGAAGCTCCACATGCTGTAAAGATACAGGTTCTGACTCAAAATTAGAAAAAAAAAACTATTTTTGCATGATATAGAAGCTCTTTTAGAGAGAAAAGTGCAAGATCAAGTATAAGGCTGATGCATGTGGGCTAGTGGTGAATGAAGTGGGTTGAGCACCATGAGGTCTCTGGTTCAATTCCCAATAGTGACAAAACACTAGGTGATTTCTTCCCATCTGTTCTAGTCTTGGTGGAAAAAATTACCTGGTACTTGTTGTTGGTGGGAGGTGGCATGCATCCCATGGAATTAGTCGAGGTGCACACAAGTTAGCCCGTACAGGGAGTTAGCCACAAGCAAAAGAATGGTCGCTAAGCCATATTGAGGGAGCTAATGAAATCTAAGAGGGGTAATATATTGTTTACAGGGGATAAATTGCTCCAATGGAAGATGTTAATAAGGGAAAAGGATTTCAAACCGCTAATTGGGGCTGAGATACCATCAAAACATCTGAGATTCCTTTCCTTCCAAATGCACCAAAAAAACATGATAGAATCATCTGCCAGGTCTTCTTGATGTGGCTATCAACTTCTCTAAGACTCCAACTTCCCACTGCTTCTTTGACACTCTGGGAGAGAATCCAGTTGATACCAGCAATTGAAATGAACATATTCCAAAGAGCTGCTGCCACTGGACAGTGCAGAAACAATTGATTCACTGATTCCAGGCTATTGAGGCGCATGAAGCATCTATTTACTAGCTATATTTTCCTCCTATTTAGATTTTCCAGGGTTAGGGTAGCATTCCTGAGGGTAGTCGAGGTGAAAGACTTGATTTTAGGGGTCCAAATCAGTTTCCCTGGCCACTGGTCTATCATGTCATTTGAAGAGCACAACTTGTGGTATCCTTCCTTCACTGTGTATATACCTGTTTCAGAGCTGCCCCATTTTAAGCTATCAGGCAAGTGAGGGGACATTGAGGCTCCTTCCCGAGTTCTGAAAAAATCTAATAGCTCATTAAGCTCCCAGTCCTGGAAATTCCTCCTAAAGCAAGGTACCCTTACTCCATCTTCTGTATTTTGTGCCACTGAAGAGAAGAGTCTGTGTCAGAGGCTATCCTGTAAATAACAGGGTGGGTGACATTGAGAGATTGATTGTTAAGCCACCTATCTTTCCAAAATTTAACTGAGTTATGATTTCCAATCCTGAAGGACACCTCTTGGAAGAATTTCTCCCTTGGCTTTTAATGTACTTCCAAGGTCCAAATCGTAAGGGTCATTATTCTGCTTGGTTCTCCATCTGTCTTGCCTCCCATATTTGACATTCACTACCTCTTTCCAGATACTTGTTGGTTCTTGAGCATATCTCCGCCACCATTTCATAATCTCCGATTCCCAGACCTCCGTGCTGCTTTGGCATAATTACATTTTCCCACTTCACAAGATGGAACTTATGGCCCTCATAGCTCCCCCTCCATAAGAAAGAACTTCTGATTTTGTCAATCTGTACCTTGGATGGTATTGGGAGCATTGACATAATATATGTGGGGATATTGTCAAGTACACTGTTGATAAGAGTCGACCTGCCTCCCATAGAGAGATATACAATTTTTGCATTGTGAGATCACTAATTGTTTTTATGCTGCTAAGCTGTGTGTTGAAAGATTTTGTTTTGTTGTTGGTGCAGAATGGATGAGATGATGCGTGGTCAGAGAGGATGGAGGGAGCTGGCTGCACTAGGGGATAGATTAAACAAGTTTTCGGGTATGATAGAGGGTCTTATATGGTCTCCAAGAAATGGTGATGGAAACGGAAATACTGATGACTGGGCGTTTGAGGAGGTATATGTTGTGCAGATACTACTTGAGTTAAGAAGAAATTGGGATAGAATGTGATTTATTGCTGTCTTTTTGTTTTATAGTTGACATATAATTTTTTTGAAATTGACGCTAGGGGATTTAATTAAGGACACATAATTCTTTTCCTTGTCTTTTCTCGTGGCTCATTGGGAGCTTGCTGCATATTGTCATTGTCGTGCACATTGCTTGATTGGTTTATGGCTGTGTTTGCCGTTATCAGGGTCCTCACTCTGATTTTCCTGGACCAACTTCTGGATGTACGTCTTGTGTTGCGATCATTAGAGAGAACCAACTCATTGTTGCGAATGCTGGTGATTCTCGCTGTGTGATTTCACGGAAAGGCCAGGTGGGATGCTATTGTAGTGTTAATTACTCTCTTTCCTGCCCTCTTATTTTTTTTTATTTTTTTTTTTGATGACAAGGGAAACCCGCAGCCGCTACCCTTTGGGTGCGCATAGGGTAAAACCCCCGCTCCTATGCAATAGCTCGCAAACCACATAGGAGAGGTAACCCGCACTAGGCAAGCCTGGTGCGACGAGCTCGACCCAAAAGGCAAACCCCTTGCTTTCGCTGGCAAGGGGTTTCGAACTTGAGACCTCCAACATGGAAGTCCCAAGCTCAAACCACTGGGCCACCCCGAAGGGTCTTTCCTGCCCTCTTATACTTTCTCCTTAGTGGATCTTTTATAGTGAAGTTGTGTTCCAACATGGCAGCTCAGCATGCCATGACACTGCACTTGCTAGGGCTAGGTCATAGTATTAAATGCGCAGTCATGGGCTTTTGTTGTTACGATAACATTTATGGTTTATATGAAGCATTAAAATGAATATTCATGTGTCTTTTGTGCAGGCATATAATCTATCGAGGGATCACAAGCCTGATCTTGAGATTGAAAGAGAGAGAATTTTGAAAGCAGGTGGTTTTATCCATGCAGGGCGTGTTAATGGCAGCTTAAATCTTGCAAGAGCTATAGGTATTATGTGATTTTATTCATGAACCTTTATTAATCTGCTTAAATGCTAGCCAATGGAAATACAGTTTGCAACGTCAGTAATGGAGCAAGATAAAAAATGTAATAAGGATCAGAGGCGGATCCAGGATTAAAGCAAGGGTTCAGTTTTCAAGGTTCTTAGCATTGAACTCATTGTATTTTTAAACTTATGGGTTTATATCTACTATTTGTTGCATTTTTCGTGGATTTTTACGCATAAATTTATGCTCCGCGACAAAAGTATTGGGTTCATACTCTACAAACGCCTCTCATTAGGATTTGTTTTCTAATTCAGAATTTGAACATTTGGCTATTTGATTAAATTAACTATTGGATGAGATAGTTAGCATATCTTAACTTCATTGCAGGTGACATGGAATTCAAGCAGAATAAGTTTTTGCCAGCTGAGAAGCAAATTGTTACGGCCGATCCAGATATAAATATTGTATGTTCCTTCAGGCTCTTCATAAATTGTGCAATGCCTTCTATCATATTGTTAAAACATCTATTCTCTGAGAAGTCTTGATGTTATTAGGTGGTGCATAATATTCTTTGTTCCATGTGTACAACTGTGTCTATTTAAGTGTGTTGGTCATTTGGAGACAGTTCTTTCCTTTAAAAAAACTGTCTTTGAATGGCCCTGAAACAGCAATCAGTGGTAAATCATGCTCTCATGTTCGAAGTGTAAAATAGCCAAGTGTCAATCCAACAATCATTGATTGCTCTAATTTCTTGTAAACTTTTTACTGTTCATCAAATTTCATCATCTTGTTGTTGCAGTAGTTATATTTAGCTCAGTTGCTAATATCCATGTGATGAGAATAGATGGAATAGTTCATTAGGCTCAGAAGAGGAATCTAATGTAGCGATGTCCAGTAAGATTGTTTGATTTGATGTAGGGGTGTCAAATAGGCAAGTTGGGCTGAATTTGGGCAGGTCTAAATAGACCGAGTTAATAAATGGGCCGGTTAGTAATGTGCAAAGGTTGCTTGAGCTGAGGTAGACTGGGTCTAGGTTATAAACAATGGCTCATTGTTCAACCGCCCAACTTTTTCTCGGTTTTAATTTCTTTTATGGTTTTCTTATAATTTGTTTGATTACCAGACAAAACTATTTTTTTTTTCTTTTGTATTATACCTATATATAACATGTTAAACAAAACAAAAAATTCTTTAAATATTTGACAAGGTTTTTCATAGGTCAATTTGAGTTGCATGCTTGCTTTGCTCAAATCAGCCCAACTTTAAATGGGTTGATTTGGGTGGGTCAATATGGGCTCAATCAGTAAACAGGCGGCCAACCAAACTTGGGCAGTTTATAGGCTGTCATATTTTCATGGACTATTTTGTCACCCCTAATGTTCTGATGTGCAGCCTACTATGGTCCTCCAGAACTGAGTTTATTTAACATTTGAAGCTTCTTTCTATTTTCAATTTCAATTTGTTTGTGGAAGTGTTAGTCTAGTAGTATAGATGTTTAAAAGTACTGGTATAAGTCAAGTGTATATGTAAGAGCAGTCCAGTGCACAAAGCATCCCTGTTAACAGGGTGAAGGTCCGCATCCCAAGAGGTGTGATGTAGACAGTCTACACTAATCCTTGCATTAGTGATTGTTTCCATCGCTTGAACCCATGACCTATAGGGCACCCATACAATTGTACCGTAGCTCCAAGGTTCCCCTTCATCAGGTGTATATGTGGTTCTCGTAATATCTGTGAGTCTCCAGATATCTCTGTTGGGGCCTTATTCTATTGGAGTCATGTGTTTCTAATTAAGAATTTCTTTCTTGGAGTTGTCTTATTTCCTCGAAGCCTAGGATGTATGGTTAAGAACTAGATTTTTTTGGTTCTCAACACCGTTATTCTTGAATCTATGAATAGACCTTGAGGCTCCCCTTGATTAAAAAAAAATAAACCTTGAAGGCCCAACTATTATGTAATTCTTTTGGACAAATAAACTCCAGAAGAATAAGCCCCAGAGCTGCTTTGTTTAATTCTTGGAAATGCGAAATGTTAGATTTAGTCTATAATTTGACATAGGAAAACCCCACACTTATCCAATATCAATAAATGGAGACAAGTATCTAGTAGAGGCCGCACCAGTAAGGTTCCTGCTTATGCCTCCATAGAATCAAGCTTATCTCTGATTTGGAATGTGCTAGTGACAGTCCGAGTTACAGCTCATAGCTAAGGTTTATCAGATGATTGATATTGCGTCTTTTCAAAACAATCTTCCCGTAGATATTAAGCTGTTGAGCAACTTCTTATCAATATCGCACTCTATAGTAATTATCACACTTATGGTATTAACAAATCATATCCATTTGGTCAATCGTAGATCAAATTTCACCATGTAAATCTGTTGCATAAATATTCCAACGGAAGATAGGCTTTGTTTGGTGGTGTTACATTTAACTTTATGGTTTGATGGAAGGGAAAATATTGGTATGAACTACTGAAAAATTAGAAGTTCTTTTCTTATCAACTTTGAATTGTCAAATAGTATTAATGCTGCATTGCTTTTTGCCCATTCCCCTATATTTCTATACAACATATTCTAACATTTTTTGTTTTCTAATTAGGTTGATTTGTGCGATGATGATGATTTTATTGTCCTAGCTTGTGATGGTGTATGGTATGCTTTCTAGACTCTTCGTTTCAATTTGCTAGATCCGATAGGCAATAAGACTACAACAAAGAAGAATGCATATAGGCAGTAAATTGCAGGTCATTTCAAATTGGAACTAAAACCCAATATTGAAGTGGGGGAGAATTAGTGGACAATGAAGTGGGGGAGAATCATGAGGTCTCAGGTCAAATACCAGAGGAGGGAAAGGAAAAAGTCACTAGGTGATTTCTTCCCATCTACTTAAGCCTTGGTGGGTTACCCGGTATCCAAACTTGATGGAAGATAGAAGGTATCCATTGAGGTGTACGCAAGCTGGTCCGGACACCATATTATAAAAAAATGTTTTAATTACATAAAATACTTAAAAAGTAATGTTAGTATCAGTTTATCGTAAAAAAGAATTGAAGTATCAATAAGACAACAATCAATTTTTTTAATGAGTAGATGACTCGTTTGTTACTTTATTTATTTTTGCCATGAGGTGTCTTGTTCTCCGTATTTCTCTTCTTGATAAAAGGTGAACAAGAAGTAATCCATTTTGAGGAAAAGGTAGCATTTTTAGAACATGTTATTGATGGGTAAATGAGATTGTAAAAATTAAACAGTTTTTAAATATGGAAAGATATCATTCTTTTTGGCAAGTAAAAAAAGGAAAAGAGTCGTACAAATTGTGACATGTAAGTATTTTGCTTGCTGATTTCATGATTTCTTTTTAAATTTGAAATTTCGGTTGCACATCTTTTTATATTTTTCTTTCTTGTTCTAACAGCTTTTCCATTTTCCCATCATTCTTAAAATATCTTCACGGGCTCTTTTGCATTCCTCTTTTTCTCGTTGTTCTTGAATATTTAGGTCGTATATTTTCTTTTTGTTGTAATTTCTATCTTTTTCGTATTTCCCCCATTTATGTTCTTTGTCGAAGTTTCTTCCTTCCCATGTTTCCTTGGGATTTGAAATTAACATTTGGGGTTGGAGGATAAACTCATTTTTTGTGGTATTCTATTACTAAAAAAATTATTCCGATGTTAAAGCAAGTATTGCATTGGATTAGATAGAATTATTGACTAGTTCATTCTCAAAAAAAAAAGATAGAATTATTGACTAGTTATCCTGTGCGGGACACCGAGCACCACGCTGTGGACGAGCATTTGACATTTGAGCTATAATTACCTCATTACAATCTATTCTAGAGAGTAGACTGACTTAATCCCTCCAGATGTTTTTAGAGGGCGAAATTAAGGCTTGCCTAGTGCTAGCTTTTGAAGACAGAAGCAATTCTATACATAATATTAAGATGAACAGTATTCTTTTGTTTCATTTCTGGTGTAAAGAAAGCTTTGTAGAGGAGGCAGAATCTGTGGTAGACTTGCTAGGCTCTCTGTAATCTTTGGGAGGATAGCTGGATTTCTGTTTCCCGTAAATATGGCTTGGCACCATTTTAGTGCTACTTTCGTTCATATTAATATATACATGCTACCTTCCTCAAAAAAGTGTACACCTGAAACTTACAATACTCATTCTTGATTCTCATTTTTCAGTTGTTCCTGTGGTTTTTCTTCTTCTAAGCTCTCTATTCTATTGTCGGAATAATCCGATTATCACGTGTCTTTTTCTTGTTTTGCAGGGACTGCATGTCGAGCCAGCAGTTAGTGGACTTTATACATGAGCAGCTCAAGTCGGTTAGTCTGATAGATGATGCTTTGTACCATTAAGATTAATTATTGCTTAAGTACAAAATTCAAATATGTTTTTTTAGCCATAGCATTGAGTTCTTTATGCTACGTGATAATATTCATCATGTTCACTGTATGGGTGTGCCAAAAGCCAAAGATTATATAAAGCCACTAAAAGTGAAACCTGCGGAAAAGCTAGTTGAGGAAGTGCATTGCCCATAGAAAAGATTTTGCTGATCTGTTTCTTTCAAAACGAATAGTTCTTTTGTCCATGCATTCTTGCCATATTTTGGAATGTACCTATTTGCCACAAATGAAACTTTGCTACGAGAAGAGGTATAAGGCTGAAGGGGAACATGCTTACTTGTGCAGTATCTTTGATTGTCTAGTTGACTTGGATCTCTTTGTCCTGATACATTCTGCTACTGGCTCCATTTAATGCTGTGACCGACCTCTGTTTTAGATATCTTTATTTGTTCTTAGTTTTTGCTCATTTTAGCCAGTGCAGGGGGTTGGGTAGATGTGATTCTTTGATGGGTATCGGGGGGTGGTGAATTTTGATTCTTTGATCAGAGGTTGCATAGATATCATGCAGCAATAGAATGTTGTTATATCACTGAAGATATACTTTTTGACCTAGGAGGTTTTTGACTCTTGTAGGAAAGCAAACTTTCTGCAGTATGTGAGAGAGTTCTTGATAGGTGTTTGGCACCGACAGCTGGAGGTGAAGGATGCGACAACATGACCATGATTTTAGTACAAATCAAAAAACCTGTTCCCTCTGGGGCTTCTCCTAGTGACGAACCATTAGCTTCTCCAGGTGATGAGCCGTCAGCTTCGAGTGAGAAACTCCCTGCTTCAGATGATGTAATTGCTGAAACAAAACCAGCAGAGTGTGGATCAAGTTCATAGTCACAGACACCCCTCTTATTTAATAAGAGTCTCATCTGCAGTTGTAAATGATTGTTTTTGAGCTACAAGGATAAAAAATTATAGCTTTTACTGCTGCTGGTTGTATATGTTGTTTTGTGTTGTACTATATACCTTTTTGGATGACTTGTATAGATGACTTGACCAGATGTTCTTGACATGAAAAGTAAAACCAAATTACTTTTTTATCCAAATTGATTTTTCTTTATCACAAACTACACAATCCCCTTGATACTTGATACTTCTGCAATTACATTCTTTCCTCTAATTGTATGTGAACTTTTTTTTGTGACAATTATCAAGTGGAAACGTTATCTGAAAATAAGAGGGAGGGGAAGAAACAGGTAAAATTGATAAACAACCACTTTCAGACTTTATCATGGAGTTTCACTTGTAGAAACTGAAATTCCGTAACATTTAATAGTTTCAAAGATGGGATCAAAAATTGGTCAATGAACATTATTTCTACATAAAAGAGATGGGAAGAGGTGAGATTTGAACCCTGTCTAACTGGGATATATGAAAAAAGAATGACTATTTCTAAGTTCACAACACTATTTTCTATATAATGAGCTATAAGTAATGCTACACTCAAATACATAACCAATTGAAGATTATCGTCCTACTAGAGGTTGCTCGAAGCCATGACTGGAGATTAACGATGGTAGACCAGTTACGAATCCTGGACTTCCAATTTTGTTTTGATTTCTAAGTATCAGTAATTCTGGTTTGTTTTCTTCATCTTCTCCGTTGGTCCCGGTAGGGTCCTTCCTCTTCCTGGTCCTTCAACAAGCCTAGGAAAGCAAGAAACCCGAAAAAGAAGAACCCACCTTTCCAATGGCCTCCACCACCCCCACCTCCACCTCCGCCTCCATCATCATCACGAGGGGGAAATCCAGTCCCACCATCATCCAGGTCAGGGGATTTCTCCTTTCCTGCATTCAGCCCCGACATATCAGCATTCAAATGATACTTCCTACTGGATCTTTATAAAGTGCAAAAGTAGTTGTTAACTTTTTGGCATAATACATAGACATGACCTTTAACTTGGCTTCAACTGACAACTATGACCTTTTAACTTTTGGTGTGCACAAATAAACGCTTAAACTTGTATAAAATTAAACAAATAGACACATTCATCCTACATGGAACCCTACATGACAATTTTGTGTCCTGTGTGGCGTCCTACGTGTATTATGCAACGTAGGACACGTGTGTCTACTTGTTCAATTTTATACAAGTTTAAGTGACTATTGTGCACTCCCAAAATTGGAAGGCATAGTTGTCAGTTGAAGCCAAGTTAAGGGTCATGTTTATGTACTATGCCAAACTTTTTGTTGATAAACCTTGGTGAAAATCATTGGTTAAGTAGAGATAAAACTGATTCTATGATCCTTTTACAGCGGCTGGACGGAGTGCAGTGAAAACAACTAAGTTGCAAAATACAAATTGTTTTATTTCCATTCATAGGTATACCGGTTACTACTAAGAGCATGAAAAGATTACCTTGAACTGGTGCAACTGTAATGGTTGATGATTCTCGTGTAACTGTCTGTGTCTGGCCTTCAGCACATCTTGCATTCTGCATTGATGCAAGAACAAAAGGTCAAACGGAAATGCTTATAGTAATATAGTTTACTTGAATGATACAGGAAATGGAAAACCAAATGGTGAATGTGGGTAGTAGTAGTAGTAACAGCATCAAGAACAGTGATATACATATTAATCAGTTGCTTTTTCGGATTGTCTTGCCTGTAACTTGAAATGCTACCACTTACAAGTACTCCCTTCATTTCAATTTCTTCGTCTAATTTTTGGGTACTTTCTACGTATCTTTACTTTTAAGACCACAAGATTCAAAAGTCCTTTTTATTTTCTTAAATCATGTACCTAGTTGAAACGGACGGAGTAATAAACGAAACATATATCTCCACAAGTCCACATGTTACCTTCTCAAAGAAAATGTATCTCCATATGTTACATACCCATATCTATAAACAATAACTAGCAAATAGAGAAGCTGATAAAGATTTTAGGGTACTTGTTCTAGTAAATACAGTTGATTTTCAGTATGCTGACTGCAGAACCCACTTGGCATGCGGAACTGCATATAGCGAGACAGAGTCTAATCTGATAACTTATGCCATAAACAGCTACTTGCAGTAGCATTCTGAAGCTCCAAAGCTTCTCACAGTAAAAGTAGTACAAAATTAATATAAAAGACATGACAAGTACAGATTGACCCACTAGAATCGCTGGAGGCATGTAATTAGGTAAACAAGGCACTGGGAACAATTATACGAAAAAGCATCGAAGAGACTGATACCAGAGCAGCAGCACATATTATTGAAGCACGCCTTTCTTGAACAGGACATCTCAAGCTTCTTCTATTGTTATTGAGTTGTAACTGCATGCCAACCGGTTGGAGGCAAGCTGGAACTGATACTATTGGCTTGAATTGCTTCCGGCATTGATCCCCTGCTCTCACTGTGATAACAATATTCAATGATTAACAAATTAGATAGCATGACTTACAGGATGAGCAGCAAATCTTCGAAAGGATTTTGCCAACATTGAATTTTAAAGTATCGAATGTCTTGATGACATTGTTGTCACACCTTAAATGTAAGCGGTCAATTAGATTATCAAGAAAATGTAATGTTCAATTACATTAATTCAAAACCTAAACACGATCACATCAAGTTTAATAGAAAATCAAAGAGTACTTTTTTCATTAATTTTAAATCTAATGAGTCAAAATAACCAAATTCAATCAAGCTGGATGATAGATCATAAACCAAAATTTCACTTCAACTGATTTGCAGTATTAAGTTATTATATATTTGACATGAACCTAGACGGAGCGACATGGGTAATGGTGAGGATTCATATATCCGGACCCCAATTTGCTTGAGATTAAGCAATGTAATTGTTGTTGTCGTGACTCATGAGTATTATATATTTGGCTGTGAGTGGGTGAGTGCCAATTGATGTTTTCATGTACAGAGTTACAGACAAAGAAAGAGCTAAACAGTCTAATAGTATAAGCAGAAAAGCAACTATAATATTACAATAGGATCATTACTTAATGCGACTGTCTTAACTCCTACAGCACTTAACAGCAATTGCTATTCAGTTATTCTTGCATCTATGTGGCAAAGGCTTCTCAATGAGCTAACAGCAAGAGATGCTGATCTATTAACATTAAACAGGATCAACGATATGCCCGGTTTCACCATGTGATCCTAATGACATGCCAAAAAGCAATTCTGACATCCTTTCAGAAGAGATGCGGAGGTACCAATTAAAAAGAACCGATCGGGAGCATACAGCCACGTACCTATTGGCAAAGAAGTTACACTCATGGTGGTACTGGCAGTTAACAACATCGTTTTGCAAGAATTCTGAGTCTCCCTGAAATTGAACTCGTATAGAATCCTGAAATCCGAAAGGAAGGGTAGATTCAATATGCAAATGTATTATATTTCTTTGTCATGGAAATGGAAAACCTTTCTCGCCTTTGGCGCACTATAAGTGTTAGTCCCAACGGAAGGATGGTAGTGTCCACTACCAGACTATAACTTCATTCAATTATTTGAGTCATGAGTGTTTGATAATTAGTGAAGCTTGTACATATACAGAAAATCAGCCAATATTTTTTCCATATAACTGCTATTCCAGAAAAAGTCCAGTTAATGATCAGTGAAACAACTAAATTTTTTCTTTACCAATTTTCACATTTTCTTTCCAAAGTTAATAAAAAGACCACAAAATTAAGGAATGAACATAGAGGGCCAACTCCATCTCAACTGCCCACAGCAAACAACATTTTTCTCACATTTTCCTTTCTCTATCCATCCCGCTATCTTAATAAGACAATACAAAGTTCAACTTGGGCACTACGAGAAAGTAGATGCGACAGAATTAGATGCATATGAGGGGAAAGCTAGCAAACAACCACGACGGAACCTAAATTCTGAACTTTGTACAGAGACAAATCAGATTCTAATTTAAAGTCTGAGACAAGGAGAGATGTGCATTAGCGGGTTCCATAGCTCCTAGCCTCCAACTCTGGAGGAAATAGTTATGCATTCCAAAATCATGTATCTTCAAAGATATTACTAGTAAAGTCAAACCAAAATAACAAACTTCATTACAAATATTATGTTACAATCTTATAAAACTGTAAAGACAACCATATCTTAGATCAGATCCGTGTATTCTGTATACCGTCTTGAGACGAGGCTCATAATGGCTCCTCCTTTGGAACATAGGGTGTACTACGTTAACTATTTTAGACGTTAGCAGCTTACCCAGGATTTTTCACTGTCTAAAGTTCAGCTTGTAAGTAGTTTGGGTCTAAGATTCTGTTGGTTTTAAGATCTTACTTCCTGTTTCAACTTGATATTTACTTTGTATTATTTTCAAGCAGTGACAGCTTGTCTTATATATACATGATGTTACAAAAAATATATTTACACACACATATAAGAAAAATGTTCTGTGATCCTGTGTCAGATGACACCCCACTTTCTGAAGAGTGTCTCCACCACTGCTAGACGCAAGACAGGGCAACCAGCACTTGTTTTGTGATATTCCCAAATAGATAGACGCCTCTAGTTTAAGCTTCAGTTACATCACTTTTCATCTGCCTTGACATACCCATGTGTAAAGGTCTTACACGGGGAGGGGGTGGGCGCATACTTCCAGCAGATTCTCCAAAATGTAGTAAAAATATGCTAAAATTGAATGTACCAGCTAAACCCCCTATTGATACAAAGTCTACCACTGCTAAAAATCAGGAATTAGCAACAGACAAATTCTATAGCTAAACAACATAATCCTTCACTAATCTTTCAGAAATTCAGTCAGCTACGAGCAATGATGAATTTTTTTTTTTTTTTTTTTTGTAGTGTTCCAAACTTCATGTAAAATAGGTTTAGCACCCATAGTATGTCAAGAACAAACTCCATCATCTACCATAGAACACTCCTTGTATAACAGAACAAGGCAAATGGCTTTTACATGACAACAAAAGGGTGTTCAAATTACACAATCATCATCAATGGCATAGGCACTGACAAAATCCATTTCCTCCAAGAAACTATAAGCTACATCATGCTAGCCTAAAAAACACAACTTTAATACTCCCTCCATTTCAATTTATATATCTTACTTTCCCTTTTAGTTCATTTCATAAACAAACATAACTTTCATTTCTTTCACAATTCTTTAATCTCAACTTTCCACGTGAAATATTCAATAGTCATTCATTACTTTCTTAAACTTTGTGTCCGGTCAAAAACACAAAAATAAATTGAATGCATATCAATACCATTAAAACCCACAAAGAATTCATCAATATCAATGGAAATATCCAACCTTTTTCACAAAAACAAAGTAAACCCAAACGATAATTCCACAAGAAGAGTAAAATACAAACCCCCACAAAAGAAAAATGGGAAAAATAAATAAAATGAGTAAAAGCACGAACCTTTTTTTTTTCAGATACCCAATATATTGAAGAAGAATGATAGGAAGAACAGAAAATCCCTAGTTTTTTCTTTGGGTTTCTGCAAAATTGGAGGAAGAACAAGAAGAGAAGAAAGAAAAGCTTTAAAGCTTGTTGATTTTTTTTTTCCCAGCCGGTGTTCGGAGTGTAAATTGGAGCTCCGACTAAATTCAAATCAGGCTCTACAACACTCATTCGGGATGGCGCTTTCGACAGAATTTTCTCTAAAATATTAGAAATGACTTAAAAATAATACTAGAACATACTTTTTACTAATTTTAAAAAGAGAAAATATATAAAATCTCCCTTGAACTTGGTAGCAAAATTTACTTTAACACTTTAAGTACTAAAGTAAATTTTGCTGCCAAGTTCAGAGGAAATTTTATATATTTTCTCATTTTAAAAGGATAGTCTATATTTTATTTATGTTGAAGTATGTCACGATCCAAATCGTCGACTGATACTCATATTGTTCCCTCCGTGGGTGAACCAAACCTTAACAATTAACACATGCAATATCTAAATTACTAGACATTTAAGAAGCATAACATAGTGAGTAAGGGTCTCAAAATAAAATAAATAAAATGAAGCAAAAATCTATACTATGTACCCTAGAACTCGAAAGTGATCATACGAGAACTCTAGCTAAAAACTTGTCTAAGAGTAGAAAAATAAAATAAAATCCATCAATGTTTGAAAGAAAGACATCTATCATCAGAAAAGTTGCATAAATGTTTATGAATCGTAGTTTGCACTCAAAAGAAAGTGCATGAGTAACATCCGTATAAAGTACAAACACCATGTACTAGTATGCATCATATGTTAACTAAAATTAGTAAAAAGTATATAATTATACTCAAGAGTATGATAGTGATTGAGAACTTGAAATCTCAAGTTCAAAACTCAGCGAAGACAAAAAGATATCAGGTGATTCTTCCCATCTGTCTTAACTTTGATAGTCTTTGAACAATTAAGGTACAAGACAATACAATAATCATCAACACTCTACAAATCACATAAAATCATATTCATTTTGTTTTATTTTTTATAGTTATACAACACTTGGATCTAAAATATACCATCTGTTTTTATGGTATAAACATAATTTATAGAAAGACCAAATTATTGTTATATAGTATAAATTAGGATAAATATTCATGATATAAATTATTATAATATAAACTATTTATATCTAAAATATACCATATATTTTTATAATATAAAATTATAAATAATTTATGGAAACACTAGTAAACAAAAAGAAAAAGAAAAAAAGGCTAAGTTGGTTAGGGCCCCAAAAATAAGCCCATTAGTGAGGGCCCAATACTAAACCCAAGTTCACCTAATTTATATATAACCCGAAACATTTTATTTCGAAAAAACCCTAATCGCAAATAGAGGCCAAGTGTATTTGAACACTTCATCATCTTCACGGCCTCCAACCGAAGATGAAGGTTACTCAATAAACCATTATTTTCACCTTAATTGTGTGTTTTTCAGTGTAATAATGGAACTGATGCCATGTTTTGTTATGTATTTTGCAGTTCAACATTGCGAATCCGACCACTGGGTGCCAGAAAAAGCTTGAAATCGACGATGATCAGAAACTGTAAGATAATATAGTGTTTTGTTTTTCAATTTTACCTACTTTGTGTTATGGAGATGGAATTGATAAGAATTTGTTGTGATTGTATGTTTGTGTTGATGTGAGATCCTTGATAATGAACGAAATTGTTAGTGTAAGTGTTAGATCTTAAAAGATAAAACAAATTTATTGTTGGAATGAAATGGACCTCTAAATTGAGCTGAATTTTTGTAGTTTATTGCTATGATTGTCCCTTACTAGTTTGGAATTGAGTGTAGTACTGTGCTTCAATTGATTGGTTGATTTATGTTATTGTCCAGTGTAATCCTTCAACTGCATTTTGGGATTATAGAGTGTATGCAAACCTTATCATTTCCTCATGGTGTTAGATATGGGTATCAGATCAAACTAGTTTTGAACGAGTAAATACAGCAATGAAGTAATGTTGTCTGCCCTATCGGAAAAAAATGTTAAATTCATATTTACTGTGATTAATGAGAGTTCTGTTTGCTTTTGGGTGTTGGTGGAGCTTACAGTTAAACTGGAAGGAGTAATGTGTGATTTTGAGGATTTAGTGTTATATGACTCTTAGTAATTCTCTTAAAGCCCATGTAAAATTCTGTCTTTTAAGACAAATGTCGAGTATTGGAATGACATGACTTTGGATAGAGTGGATATAGAGGATTCTTAGCCTATCACAACTAGTTTGGGATTGAGCCTTGGTGTATTGGAATGACATGACTCTAGATGGAGTGGAATGAATATAAAGAGGATGCATAGGCAACCATAACTTTGTTAGGGATTGAGGCATAGCGTAGTGATGGTGCTATAGTTATAATTGTTGTACTTAGCTTTATAGCTGAGTGGTGGGTTTATGTAAGCAGTCTCTGTGGGTTTTTTTGAGCATGCATGTCCAGTTTAGTTTGTCAACATTGATGTATTCAGAAGATACTTTTGAAATAGAAATATCTAAGCTGAATTCTTTATATGCAGCCGAGCTTTCTTTGACAAAAGGATCTCCCAGGAAGTTAGTGGAGATGCTTTGGGTGAGGTAGGCTTCTGTTCTCCTTACTCTGTGGCTTTTGGTTGGAAATCATGCTATTCTTGTTAACTCTTTTCCATAATTGTTATTTTTAATTGACAGGAGTTCAAGGGTTACGTTTTCAAGATAATGGGAGGATGTGACAAGCAAGGGTTCCCAATGAAGCAGGGAGTGTTAACTCCTGGCCGTGTTCGCCTTTTGCTCTACAGAGGTATGTTTAGAATGAGCTTAGTGGCCACACCTAAATGTTTCTTTTCATCAAAAGCTGTTATTTTAAGATCTTTATAAAAAGAAAAGCTGTTATTTATGTATCTAAGTGCTTACACATGAAACAGGTACTCCTTGCTTCCGTGGTCATGGTAGGCGAAATGGAGAGCGCAGAAGGAAGTCTGTCCGTGGATGCATTGTCAGCCCTGATCTTTCTGTTTTGAACCTGGTTATTGTTAAAAAGGGGGAGAATGATCTGCCTGGACTCACCGACACCGAAAAGCCAAGGATGAGAGGACCCAAAAGGGCTTCCAAGATCAGAAAGCTCTTCAATCTTTCCAAGGAAGACGATGTCAGGAAGTATGTCAACACTTACCGAAGAAATTTCACCACCAAAACCGGTTAGTTGTTACTGTTGTATCTACTGTCTCATTAGTTTTTGCATTTTATTCAAAAAAAATTTTATGCTTTCTGATGTGGAAACCGTGAACTAGCTAAGTGTTGTGATCTTCCGTGGGGACAGGTAAAAATGCGAGCAAAGCTCCTAAGATTCAGAGGTTAGTGACACCCCTGACGTTACAAAGAAAGAGAGCGAGAATTGCTGACAAGAAGAAGAGAATTGCCAAGGCTAAGTCAGAGGCAGCTGATTATCAGAAGCTTCTTGCTAGTAGGTTGAAGGAACAAAGAGAAAGACGTAGTGAGAGTTTGGCTAAGAAGAGGTCTAGACTCTCTGCAGCATCTAAGCCATCTATTGCCGCTTAAGTTCAGTGGGATCTTATTGAGAGGGGAGGAAAAATGATGATGAGTGGGATCTAATTCCTGCTATTTTTTTGTCTGGTTCTTATAGTTGTTTCTGGATGTCTTACGCAGTATTTGTCATTTCTAGTGTTCTCAGGCGATACTTTGATCTGATAGTTGCCACATACAATTATCTTTCATGCTCCAGATTTTGGTTACTTTGCCCCTATATATAAGGATCATCTGTCTTCTGTTTTTCTTAATATTGATTAGTTCCTTTTTTTGTTTACTTATCTGACATTAATGTATTTGCAACAGTCTTCTAAACTATATTGAGGTTGATGACTTGTTAGTTTAAGCATGTTTTGTGTTAGGATTAGTAAATGGAACTTTGTGCTATAGTATTTGGCTCTGCTTGGAGCATATTGGAGCAAAAGACCCTTCTGCTTCAACATGTGTTGCTGCTAGTTTTATTGGTTCTTAGAGTATTATGTTATTGTTAATTTGTTATATATAAATTGGTATTATTAAATCCCATATATATATATATACTCCCTCAGTTCTATTATGTATGCTACAATTTGTTTTGACACGGAGTTTAAGAAAGAAAGAAAAATTGTTGAAATAAAGGGTTTGGTGGACCTTTGTATTTGTATGAGTTTGTATTCTGAATTCTTTTACTTATCCATTTGTCATCTGGACCCCTGAACCCATCTAAACTCAACATTTTAAACACGTTTTCTGACTTGGCGTTCTATGTGGCAGACACAACTAAGGGGCGTGTGATACACACACTTGAAGAGCGTGAAATCTGGTTAAAAGGGTCCAATAGCCACATTAGGGTTTTATAAAGTCATCTTCTTCCCCATTTGCATTTAACACCATTATTAGACAAATTTGAGCTTTTTCTTGCCTCTTTTTCGATCTTCTTTCTCCAAATTTCTTCTCCATTTTTTTTATCGTTATACTCCTCTTTCATTTCTATGCATTTTCAGTTAATTCTTTGCTTCATTTTGTGGTTGATCCTATTGTAGTTTTCTACATCATCATGCAAGTTGCTTTTCTTAGAATCCTATAAATGAAACATGTAATTGAAAGCATAACAAATAGAATCCCCAAAAAATATCAAAAAAATCAGAATAATTGACTAAAAACCTAAATATTAAACAAAGACATAAATAGAAGATGAAATCTAGACTAAGCAATATACAAATACGAAAATAAGTTACAAAATTTACATAGATAAATTAAAAATCAAACAAAACCAACAAACATACTCAAACAATTTTGTGGGAATGAAGAAAACAATGAGAAAGAAAAAATGTGGGTATATATAGCCACACACAGATACTAGTCTAGGATGACGTTGACACACTGTACACTCAAGCGGTGAACCTCTCTTCATCGATTTGGATGAAAACAAAGACGGATTGCCTTGATTGCTGCTGATGTTTTTCCTTCAATGAAAGGAGTAGAAGAGGTTGAAAAAAAAAGTGAAAGGAGAAATTGAAATGAGATTGTGGGGGAAAGTGGTGGGTTTGGTGGCAAAAGGTAAATAAAAATCAGAAATATATTAATTAAATATAATAAAAATGTCAAGATGACATGAAGTGGTATATATATACACATGTCATTTTATAATTATTTTTAAAATTACGTGTCATGCGTTTGTGGTACACGCACAACTAAAGGGTAAAAAAGGTGTTTAAAATGTTGAGTTTAGATGGGTTCAGAGGTCCAGATGACAAATGAGTAAGTAGAAGGGTTCACAATACAAACTCATGCAAGTACAAGGGTCCACCAGACCATTTTGCCAAATTTGTATTCTAAAATAAGTTGATGTTTGTGTAGATAAATCATTTTATTGAAGGTAAAATAAGAATTTTAAAATTAAAACGTTATTAAATATAAAAATGTGTTTTTTGGGACAGATTAGTATGTTACTCATTCAATTTAAATATTTATAGGTATCTGTATAAGCAAGATTTTAATTGTAACACTTGTTTCTTGTAGTTTAGAAGATTTCCTTTTATTATAAAGGTAAATTATCATGAGGTCCCAAAGGTTGAAAAAAAAAGGTTTGTAAAGTCAATTAGTGTGTACTTGAGCAGTTGAGCTGACCTGCTAGTAATAATAATAGACATGAGGTCCCTTTTTTAACCAAAAAAGAAACAAACATCAAGTCCCAAATTACGTTGCTCAGAATTGTACATTAGGCCTGGTTACTTGTACCTTAGTTCAATTTTGACATCATCAAGTCTCAAGATTCCGGGATCTTGGAGATTCCACCGACCAAAATGATGTGCGGATGAAGTTGTTACTTCCTTAATTAGAAGTTTTTGTTTTAAATTTTGCATATGAAATTGTTTCTTATAAGTAACTCAATTCCTAAATGGCCCTATTCAAAGTGAATTTTGATTAGTCGAGGTCCCATGCGAATATTGATATTACGATAACAATAACATTATATCTAGTGAAAAGTAAACAATTTTAAAAGAGTCTCGACTCAATTGAAGGAAATCAAAATAGTAATGAAAAGTAAAAAAAAAAAATGATAGTGAAAAAAAATGACAACTAATAGAAAATTGACGTTGGGACTTAAACATACCCCCCTCCGTCCCTATTTACTTGTTAAACATTTCCTAATTTGATTTCCCTTTTTAATTGTTATTTTGATAAATCAAGGAAATACCATTTCTTTCTTCCTATTATACATTCAATTTATTAACATTGAGTTAATGTTGAAAAATGTAGTGAGTAAATATGTTAAGACTTTATCAATTAATAAAAGACAAAATGATAAACTTACTGTATCAATTGTTTTCTTAATAAGTGTGTCAAATCAAAATTTAACAAGTAAAAAGGAACCGAAAAAGTAAAAAACCACAAAGATAACAAATACCAAAAGTCAAAACCTATGTGAATAGACTAAGTACTAATATGAATATCGAACATTGAATAAAAAATAATAAAAATCTTAATATTCCTACATTAATTACCAGCCATGTACCAAAAAATCAAGAAACCAACTACCCAAACAATATAATATACACTATAATATTACTACAACAAAGAATAACTTCATCATAATCAAATTTATTTCCTTATATTTTGTTTAACCTTTGTAAAGATTCTCATTTTCTTGGAAAGTCCGAACAAGATTTGCTTTAGAAACCCAAAAAAGTTTATATCTTTGGATAGATTTCCTAATTAAAATCCCCAGAAAAGCTCATTTTTTATGCTGTGGGTTTGTAATGGCATCATCAATGAGGCTCATTTTCTTCACTTTATTGGTTTTTATTGCACTGACATTTACACAGATGAAAGCTGAAGCTGAGGTTAAATCTGTGGATGATGAAGTGGAAGTGGTTAAATCCCATGTTTCCACTTCTGCAGAGTTGGACCATCTTAAGTCCAAGATCCAATCTTTGGGTTAGATTTGAAATTTTTTCACTTTTTGTTGTGTTTTTGTGTAGTTTATGAATCTTTTTTCTTGTGGGTGTTTGGGAAAGTGTGTTTATTGAGTTTCTGTGTGGATTACTTGATTGAAAGACTGGACCTTTAAGGTGCATTTGAAAATGTTCTGCATTGGAGGATCATATTCCACTGTTTTGTTTAGTTTATGATTCTTTTTCTAGTGGGTGTTTGGGAAAGTGTGTTTCTTGAGTTTATGTGTGGATTACTTGATTGAAAGACTGGACCTTTAAGGTGCATTTGAAAATGTTTTGCATTGGAGGATCATTTTCTTGAAAATTTTCCCTTTTGGCTGTGTTTTTGTTTAGTTTATGATTCTTTTTTCTTGTGGGTGTTTGGGCAAGTGTGCTTTTTGGATTTATGTGTGGATTACTTGATCAAAAGGCTAGCGTTTTAAGGTGCATTTGAAAATATTTTGCATTGGAGATCATTTTCCTTTGTTTGGTGGAAGATAGTATTATGATGATAATGTTTTGGTTGTATATTTTGTTGTATTAATGATTGGTAATGATATCTATGAGTTGGTTAAAACAAGTGGTGTAAAATATGAGATGGGATCTTTATAAAAGAAAATGATGTCTTCTCGTAAGTGGTATAAGTAATTTGTTTCCTTTGGTGGAAAGTAACTTTCCCATATTTAGAAATATAGGCAGAGTCATGATTTTTATCTTTTTGGGGGTTTTGAATCACTATCTGGATAGATTATTTATGCATATTAATGGATTTTTTTAACATGAATACAAAGTTTGAGCCTAAGCTATTGGATTCTGCTGAGCACGTACCCTTGTCCATATTCCAAGGCAAACAAATAGGGGAAAATGAAATCATAAAAGGAATTTCTTATGGGGAAACTGTTTTCGAGGCATAGGGAACTATCCTTAATCTTCAACTCTAGTGATGCAAGGGACTCTTGAGATATTAACTTGATGATTTAATTGGTTGACTGATTAAAGTTCTTATCTTTTGGGAATTGAGTTAACGTTGAGCTAGATTTGAAGACAGAAGTCTGTGATACAAGATTACAGGATTAAGAAATGTAAAGTAACTTTGTTCAATTACTTGTATTGTTTAAACAAGGTGAAGAAATGGCTAGATTGAAGTCAAATGTAAAAGTTGTAAGTTAGAGCTACTTTTGATCCCCGAAGAAATCGTAAACTTATATATATGGATATCTCCACATGTCCAAGTAAATGATATTGTCAAGTACCTGCTGCTTCAGCTTATTAATGTTCGATGCATCTCTTCTCTTTGGTGTTCTATGCTATGTACTTTTGTCCTTCGGGTAGAACTATCTATGATTTTACTATCATGTATTTTGGTCTTTGCTGTAGGAAGTGAAGGAACAGTAGATAAAAACTATTGCTTCAATTAGATGCATTCGTCGAACAACTGCTTTACGTACTGTGCCACTAAATTAGTTATGAAGTTTTGACATCATATACATAGAGCTAGTTCTTTCATTGGTTTTTGCTTTTAGACAGATGCAGCTGCAAACTCCAATTTGCCATTTCTCGCTGACATCCTTTCTTCACACCCTATACAGAATTATGTGCTATTATTTGACAGAGCATCAATAGTAATTAAAGAGCTTAAGAGATGTTGTATTTACAGAGAAGTAACCCACTGAAGATAGAATTTTCAACTGATGTAGTATAAAGACGGGTGACATTACCTCTCTGGCAATATTTTATTGAGAAAGCTGTTGGAAAAAAAAATCTCTTGTCAAAATGATAATCCAAAAGGAAGGAAGCACAACTTGTTTGTTGGAAAGAAAAATATAGCTAAAGAGATATCATTACATCCTTATAAGTATATCATCTCCATTATACTTTCTTGTTATGCCCATTAAGTTATCTATAGTGGTATCCAGAGATAAAACGGAATGTTAGAAGTAGTCATATTTGTCTGCAGTAAGATGTTTTGGCTTAAGCAATAGGGAGCTGTTCCTCAAATATTCTTACCATGTCCTCTAAAAAGTTTTTGCTTTTGAAGAATCAAATGTGAAGGACGCTGCCACGGAACTGAAACAGAAGGATGAAGTCATTGCTGGCAAGGAGGAAATGATAAAAGAGAAATCAGAGTCAATTGCTTCATTGCTAGCCCAAATATCTTCTCTCCAAGTGAGTCGACTAACTTCTCCATACAAGTGTTGGCTCTTACGTGCAGTTCTACACAAACTAAGATGTCTGAATAATGTTTCTATAACACACATTCTAAAAGTTTTGATTATTTGTTCTCCCAGGAAAAAGGTTCATTGGATGCTGAGGAGAAAGTTAAAAAGGCTCATGCACGAGTTGATCAACTAGAAAAGCAAGTTGAGACACTAAAAAAGGAAGTTGATATGAAGAATAAGGAGAAAAAAGAGTTGGGAACCCAGATAAATGAAGCAGAGAAGAGAGTAACTGAATTAAATTCAAAAGTTGAGAAGGTAAGCTTCTCATGTGGTTACCTTTACCACATAATATGAACTTTTCTACAATTTTTCCACCATAATAAATTGTGTTCCCCTGTCCTTATCCGAACTCTTTTTGAGAATGATGTTTTCACATATTGCACTTCAGCTTAAGTTTCAACACGAATTATGGGCACAGTTTCAAAAGATGTTTCCTTTCTAGATGGTTTAGGTCTGCCGCCCATCTCTAAGACTTGATTGTTGTATGGTATAGCTGATTGTAGATGCTTGAGTCGGTGCATTTTACTTTATGACTGTATACTGCAAGAGTATGGCTATTAATAGAATTCAATCATCCCCTCCCTCCTCTCCAAAGAAGTAAAATCAAGAAAAGGAGTTCTGTACAGGATGAGCTCATCCTAACTGATAATGTATGGGATGAAATTCCACGGAGAACTTAAGAGGTAAATATAATATTAGATACCAAAAATCTTCATGGCTGACCAAGTAATTTAGTAATTTAACCTATCATTTGCTGGTTCCAGAAGTTGATTTTCTTTTTGCCGTTAACTAGACTTGATCTACACTTACAAATGACCAGAAGTATCCTTCATCCTGTGAATGCTTAATCTTCCAGCTCTTGCATGCAGCTACAATTTAGTATTTTTCTTGGTCAGTACTAAGCCTAATTATAAGATGCCATTCCACATTCTTTTGTGTTTATGCAGCTTCAAAAGACCGTTGATGAGCAGGAGGCAATATTAAGAAAAACTGAACGGGCTCTTCAGATTGCTGAGGCATGCTCTTGATAAAGACACCACTCCAAACTTATGAAATTTGTACGGTCGGATACAATTTCTAATACCTCTCCTATATACTCTTCTTTCAGGAGGAAATGATTAGAGCTAGATCTGAAGCCACGTCAAAAGCTCAGCAGCTTGGAGAGGTATAATTACTTGGTGTATGCTTGGGCTGTACGCATCTTATCATGTGAATTCACCAAACTGTAGACCATAATTTCTACTCCTTCCATTTCAATTTGTTTGTCTTACTTTCCTTTTCAGTCCGTTTGAAAAATAATGCCTCTTTTTCTGGAATATCCACTTTATGTTATAATGTTATAACTTAATTGAAAGACGGAAGTCAAAGTATTTCCGCCAAAACATTATAGCTTAATTGAAAGACGGAAGTCAAAGTATTTCCGCCAAATAGGTTTTGTATGATAAGTATGTTTATTTGGTTTTTCTCTATTGCTGCCTTATTTCCATGTTTGCACCTTGATGTAGTTAAATTTCGATGAATCTTCCTACATGCCCGGAAATATAAGCTATTCTTTTCTGAAAATTCAGGTGCATGGTGCATGGCTACCACCTTGGCTTGCAGTTCAGTTGACTCATGTCCAGGTATTTGGAGCAACAATCCGTGCTTTTCTTAGCAGAACTTCTAATGTAGTAGTAGTAATTATGTGTAATATGAATAACAATAAAAGAATCTCATGTAATATGAGTTATGATTCTACACTGATTTCTTATTGTATTGTGAACTGCAGTTTCTTTTGGAGAAGCACGGAAAACCTGCTATGGACATAGTGATACAGAAGGTACACTCTTCTGTTTCTTGTCTGTTTGATATCCGATTAGGCTGTGTGCTACTGTTATTAATGGATGCTTGTCCAAGTAGCCAGTTTAACCTGTTTATCTCTCTATTTGTTTTTCAGGCTACTGAAAAGAAGGCCCTAGCTGAAACATGGGCTGCACCACATGTGGAAACAATCAAAACAGTAAGCCAACCTTGCGTTATTAATGTTCAACATCTTCCTTTCTTATAAGATTGTTTCATGCACTTGTATTTAAACATTTCCATGACCTTGAAAGAAGTTTATTCTTTATTTTACATTGTCGTAGTTTTTATTTTTTGATTTATTATCATTATAACTACTANGTTTGATATCCGATTAGGCTGTGTGCTACTGTTATTAATGGATGCTTGTCCAAGTAGCCAGTTTAACCTGTTTATCTCTCTATTTGTTTTTCAGGCTACTGAAAAGAAGGCCCTAGCTGAAACATGGGCTGCACCACATGTGGAAACAATCAAAACAGTAATCCAATTTTACGTTATTAATGTTCAACATCTTTCTTTCTTATAAGATTGTTTCATGCACTTAAATTTAAACATTTCCATGACCTTGAAAGAAGTTTATTCTTTATTTTACATTGTCGTGGTTTTTATTTTTTGATTTATTATCATTATAACTACTAGTACATATTTATTTTTAATTTGTATAATATTGGCCTCGGATGATCTTAAATGGAGCGACATGGTTTGTGAGGATTCATATAGCCAACTTCTACTTGTTTGGGATTGACTCATAGTTGTTTTAACTATATTTTATGGTAAGTCCAACTGCAGTAGGCAAGGATGTGAGTATTTGCAGATATTGTTGCCTTACTTCTTATTCAAAATTGAAGAAATTCACTCGAAATTGGAACCTAGATTGATTTTAAATCCATGTGTGTACTGAACAAGTAATCATACAAATCTATCCTTGAGCTATTTATTCTTGCGAGGCTAAATCTTGCGTGCTAAGATAGTTGACCACAACGAACTACTATATTTGTTTGAAATCCTTATTGCTTTAGAGAAACAAGTGTTAATGTACATACCGAAGTTTTCTCGTTCCTTGTGAGGTAAAACCTCGTCTGCTAAGGTAGTAGATTATTAATAGATCTTTCTGGGATAGCCTTGGTGGGAGGTGGCAGGTATCCCGTGGTATTAGTCGAGGTGCGAGAAAGCTGGCCCCAGACACCACGTTTATCACAAACAAAAAAAAGATCTTTCTGGAGAAAGTTCCTTTAGAAATAGGAAGAGGCTAAATAGTGATAAGGGTGGCTGTTAAATTGTGTAGGATATTCAATAGTTTCTTTTTGATGGAGGTTCATTTGTCTGAGTTTTACATTATTCAATATGTATTAGTTTTCCTGAGTGTCTTAGCTATCAAGTGGGGGGTATGCGTTGACTCTCATTGTGCTGCTCTACGGTTTGAAGCAATGGATACCAGTTGCGAAGGAAAAGTGGTTGGTGATTTCCACTACTGCTGAGCCACATGTACAATTGCTAACTACAAGAGCTCTTGAAATTTACGAGACATCTAAAGGCGCCATAACTCCACATATTCTCAAGGTTCAAGAACTAGCTACTCCTCATGTTCAGGTAGCATTCCCAAGTCTGTTTAAGAAAAACATTTCCCCCATTTTGTCATGCATGTATGAATGCATAGTGCTGAGAAAAGTTCTCTGACAGGAAATTAAGAAATTCAGCAAGCCATACATTGATGATGTTGCTGCTGCTGCAAAACCACATGTTGAAAAAGTTCGTGTTGCTGCCAAGCCATACACAGAGATGGCAGTTCATCATTATGGGAAGTTCCTTGAGTCTGCAACTACATACCATAATCAGGTATGAGAAAGTAATTGAGACATTAACCCCTGAAATATGATCTCAGGCATATGCTTTCAGTAAGTTTAAGAAGACAAACTATGGTTTGATTTTTTTTCCCAATTTATCTGGTTGAAGTTATAAATGCCTCTATTAGATTAATGCATATATTTTTTATAGTATTATATTGGATTTTTGGTTCACCATTTGAAAAATGTCGTCTCATATCCTGTGAAGCTACAAGGCACAGTCAAAGAAACACTGGAGAATCATGACCTTACAAAGTCTCTCGCAACAAAGGAGCTGATTTGGTTTGCGGTATGTATCTGTTTGCGTATTTCAATTACTCGGTCCTTTACATCTCCACTTTTTCCTCCAATTTTATATCTGATAAATGTAAACTTGGTTGGTTTTATGTGCTGTAGGCCTCAGCATTGTTGGCTTTGCCCATTATAATTCTGTTCAAATTCTTATCTGCCATCTTCTGGTCAGTACATCTAATCTGTCCCTCATTTCCTGACGTAGAGATTATCATTGTGCAATGTGAGGCTCAGAGTTGTCTTTATTAAATTGTATGTTGCAGTACAAAGGCAAAGGAATCTGATCACAGTGTTAATTCACCCAATTCACGCCGTAAGGCCAAGAGGGGACATCCGGACATGTAGAGCAAAGGAAGTTGACTTCTTTTTATCGAAAAATGAGGCACACTTTAATAGTTCACAGGTATCACTTTCAGCTATTCCCTTTTTCCTGTATGCATAGCCGTCTTGCATTGGATATGTATTCCCTTTGTCCCGTGTGATAAGGAACAGATCAAATTTACGGTGTTTAGTTCGAAAATCATAAGCTGTTGACGGTTGCTTAATAATGTGCTTTTGCCCAAATGCACCCCATTCTAATCCGCTGCTCCAGACCGAAAAAACAAAAGAAAATTCAAGATTAAAGGAAGAAGGTGATTAAAAAGGTTTTAGAAATCTCACTTGTTGATTGGAGTAGGTGCAAACATAAAAGTAGACAACTCCCCTGTCTCAATATATCATTTACGTTGTGGATCATGATAAAATCTAAATACCATGCACTTGAGAGGCCAGCATACACCATAAGATATTGCGATGTATCGACTTAGAGATAATTGTGGCAATTCTCCATGCCCAAAATCTAGAGCTGCACATCCAAATAGCTGTCCTTTTTAATGCAAATTAACCCCTATATCTAGTGATCTTTATCGTTTTGTTTATACTGACACGGGAATGAAGCCAAACACTAGACTCTGTATCCCAATTTACGTGACACACTTTTCTTTTTAGTCTGTCCCAAAAAGAATGTCTTTGGAAACCATCTAACTTTAAATTTCATTTTACTCTAAATGAGATGATCTCTATTGCCGGTCAAATGTCAGAGGCTGGTTTTACACCACTAGTTTCAAAAGACGGTCTTTATTTCTTAAATTCCGTGCCCAGTCAAACAATACCGAACAATTGGGATAGAGAGAGTATAATGCCTTTTTCATTGCTGTAAAATGTGTACTCACATTCATTCCCTTTACTGCTTGATGTCTTAATCTGAAATATGGTATGTGTTTTTTTGTTGCAGATTGGCTGTGCTTTACTCCCTGAGCATATGGAGCTTTTAGTCCCACTACAATTTTTTTTTGCTTGTTTATGAAGCTCTTGCCTTAGGTTTTTTTTTTTCATTTTTGGGTTGTGTATAAGGCCAAAGAAATGGAGATGCATAAACTATATGTTTGAAAAATTTTGTGTTGGTGTATCACATCTTTGGCTTTGGATAGTCATAGTCTCATTATTCATGTATTATTAATTTTTATTATTATCAATCCAACATGTTGCCATGTTTTCCTCATTGTCGTATTTTCGCATTCACAACTATTTTGATTTGATGCACTTGAGCCGAGGGTCATTCAGAAAGGCCGTTTCTACCTCCAAGAGATAGGGGTAAGGTGCATGCGCGTACATTACTCTGCCTTCTCTAGATCCCACTTGTGAAATTACATCGAGCTTGTTGGTGTTGTATTATCANTTCTATAAATAGTACTTTTCAGCATTGTAAAAGTTAGTCTTTGAACTCAAACAATGAGAGTTTCTCTTCTTCTATCTTAGCTCCTTGTTAATGGAGATTTTGTGTTAACTCTGTTTCAGTTCGTTTTAGTTCAATTACTCTGCCTTCTCTAGATCCCACTTGTGAAATTACACCGAGCTTGTTGGTGTTGTATTATCAGTCCAACATATTGCTCTTAGGTTTAAGTTCATACATGTTTTTTTCCACGACATGGTCTTAGTTCTTGCCTTAATCTGTTCTCAAATAATCAAAGATCTTGGTAAAATAGGTTTATTGCTTCGGCCTAGAGTATGATTAATCCAGCATAGGCTACATGAGTCCTTATGTTGGCATGGAGTTTTGGTTAAAAACGGTTATTTTTTAAATTAACTTTGAATATTGTTTGCAAGTTGTGCACTGACCAAGAGATCGACGAAATGGGTGAATTATGAGGTCGTAGGTTCAAATTCTAGTGGAAAGACTGTGGTTTCTTCCCTTACCTTGTGTTGGTGGGATGTAATAGGTAATCAGTGGAATAGTTGAGGTGTACAAGCTGACCAAAATATCATTATCATAAAAATATTGAAAAAGTTGTTTGTATGTTGTGATTTTGCTAACAAGAGGATTCACGACATATCAAGTCCTCATAAGGTTTTTGGCTTAAATTTTGTAAAATCTTTCCTTTGCTAAGTTGAGTAAATTAGTCAAAAGAAGAAACTTCATATTCTTGATCACAATTTTCAGAGCAACAAATCTTCTTTATGTTTGTATCATTTGTTTGGCAAAAAGTAGGCACATAACAATAGTTTGTATCCCTCCTTATATATGTACGATGGTAATGTTATTGACTTTCAATAAATATTTACGATCTTTAATAATGACTATTTAGCTAGACAGATTATATGATATGTCCTCCTCATCTATAAACTTGAGCGCCTTAAGGATTCTATTTTCACTTCTAAATTTTGTATCCAATTTCTTTTATTAGTTTTACCTATTTTTATGCTCCATAATTTAATTATTTTTTAAAAAGCTTCAAATATGCTTTAACATAATAAAAGTAATCAATATACTTAATTAAGTTGAATAATCATCAAATGTTGAGATGGCCGAGTTGGTCTAAGGCGCCAGATTAAGGTTCTGGTCCGAAAGGGCGTGGGTTCAAATCCCACTCTCAACATGAGTTTTAAATTTTTTTCTATTTCCGAAATTATTTATGAGTGGTTTATACTTTTTTTCTTTTTTCTTTTTAAATTATTTGTGAGTGGTGTATACTGTTCTTTTATATCGTTTCTTAAGTTATCATTAAACACATGCCGAGAAGGTCAAGTTGATCTAAGACGCTGGTTTAGGTTCAAATTCTGCTCTCAACATAGAACGTTGTAACTTGTAACGTTTTACCTCGAAAAATGTATAGAAGTTGATTATAATTTATATATATATAAAAAAAAGATAAATAAGATAAAATACACAATAACTTTAATTATGCTTTTTTTGAGCCGAGAATCCATCATAATCAACCTTTCTGATACTACAATGATAAAGGTTAAAAAATACAAATATCAGACTCTCTCCAAACTTTACTTATAAGATGTACTACACTTGATATATTGTTATTGTATTACACAAAGATTATTCAATAAAGCTACAAAAGTCATTCATGATCAAACTCTAGTGTGGCTTTGCCACAAAGTACTAAACTACTAATTAACACTCCTCAATAAACATTACAACATAATTTGTTTTCTAAGTAGAAGAAATTAAATATAACACTAGTGCCAAACTAACATAATCTAATTAACATTACTTCCAAATACAAGGCCAAAAAAAGTGGCTTTTTGTGTAAAAACCATCTTCTTCTTGATCAATAACTAGTCCAATAGTTGTCTAAATCAGCACAATTGTCCATGGTCATGACACTATTATTCATAGTATTTGCATTATTCATTTCACCTCCATAACTTGCAATTGCACAATTGGCCATCATAGAAGAAGCCACTTCTTGTTGACTCATAACTTGTGGAGGTACATGTGGTACGGGCGCGGGGGCGGACATTGGCCTAAAAATGGGTGGAGAAGAGGCAACAACCCCACCACCAAGATTCAAGTTTAAGCCTGAAATACTGAAGTAATTATTATTATTATTATCTCCTCCTCCTGCGCCACTACTAGTACTACCACCTCCAATATTGTAACTCATTTGGGGTTGTATTGGGAAATTGTTGATCATATTTGATGAACCACTTTGAAAAACAACCCTATTATTAAGATCTTGAATTTCATGACCATGATTATTCATGTAATTATTATTATTTCTTCCCATTGCAAATTGGAACCCTTGATGATCATGAGGTAATTGCATCATTTGTGATGACACTATTGATGCATTATTTTGAGTGTTGTTGAGAGAGTATGTTGCCCTTGAATATTGGTTAGTAGGGTACTTCTTCAATCCTACACTCTTTTGGAAAATTCTACAAACCACCCATTCATCTTGCTGCAAAAAATAGAGTATATATAATAGCATGTTAGAGTTTAATTAATTTCAATATATATGTTGATAGTGTAAAATAAATTTAATATTATCGGGTCATCTAACATAGAACGACAGGTAAGGGTGATTGATCATAATAAGTGAAATTAGTAACATGAAGAAAAAAAATAAGAAGCTGGAGAAACCATATGAGTATGTATTTAGGTTTACCAAACGAGTTTAGTTTCTATAGACTGACAATAATGTAAAGAACTTTTCTAGTTAAAGTTATCGAAAAGATTAAAAAAAATATGCATGTAATTTCTCATAATAAGTGAAATTAGCTAACATTTTGAAAAACAAAGGCAAAGATAACTTGCTATAATAATTAAATTAAATTCTTTACACATGCATGAACGTTTTTAATGAATAAATTTTAATTTCTGGGGTTTAAAAAGACACCTTTAATTAAATAGTTAATCCAAAACCACACATAATAGTTAACTTGAATGACTTAGGTAACTTTTTAATATATATCTCAAAGGGATTTCAATTTCACAAAAAAAAAAATTACAACTTTTAATAAATTTTAAAACATATTAAACATGAAGGACATATATTTAATAAAAAGGGAAAAAAATGAATAGATTCAACTTATATACACCGACAATTAATATAGCATACAATACAAAACAACCATATTACTATTTTGTTGTAGGGTTCATGTAATGATTTTTTTTCCTATTTTTCACTTAGATATGCTCGATAAATGTTAAACTTAGAGTGCGATGACAAAAATTAATCTAGCAAAAAATCATCTATCATATATATCACATAGAAATTAAAAGAGAACATACAACAAGAAAACAATGAATTAGCGATAGACAGAAAACTCTCATGTTAATCTCATGTAACTACGAATAATAATTAGCTAGGAATTACCGATAAATTGAGAATACGTACCTTGTTTGTTTTATAAGAAGATTTGGATCGAATTCTATATTCATGCATGACCCAATTTGATTTTTCACCTCTAGGTGCTCTTCCTTTATAGAAAACTAATGTTTTTTTCATCCCAATTAATTCTGAATTATTATTTTTGCTATTAAAAATCTCTTTATCTTTTCCAGTAGTTTTCCAATATCCACTATTTGTTGCTCTATTTGTTCTTACTCCTGTTGGATATTTTCTATCACGTAGGCTGAAAAAATACCATTCTTTTCCTCCCATTTTTGCCTTTCCTGTAATTTAATTTACACAAAAAAAATAAAAATAAAGAGTTAATTAAATAAAATGACGGATTTAAGAACTTATATATAATTAACTGAGATAATGATAAAAAACACACATATGATATATCATTTTTTATTTTATTTTTTACGATTTTCACAGTACCCTAACTATCACACCACTAAAAAATTGTTATGAGTTTTGTGGACACACAATAGTTTATGTATGAAATTCACAAAACGATTAGAGATAAATACCCTAACTGCCACTTGGAACTCTTTGAAGGAGCTATTGGAGCGTGATGTTCAAAGGTGAAGTCGGGATTAAGAGTTTGGGCGTTTCACAATCACTTCTTGACCACTAAACCGAGTTCACAAGTTAATATACATATATATTTATTTAAATGATACGTGAATATCACCGAACCCACGAACTCCCACCTAGCTTCGCCTCTGGTGATATTCACGTATCATGTCATATTCCACTAGGGGGGATTTTAATGAATCCATGAGAGTTCAGAGGTTTTGTGAATGTACAGTAATTTAAGTATGAAATTCACAAAGTAATAATGAAAGTTTAGAAGATTTTTAACCTATTTAATCAACTCTTATTTTATTGTTAAAACATTTTGATGAAGGTATTAATTTTTATAATAGCTTATAACTGCATCCCAAAATGAAAATAAAAACAAAAAACTGTAAAGTAGAGGGAAAGATCCAAAAATTGTTCTCTTATGTTTATACATCAATCACTTCTCTGGAAATTTCTCATAATGATACACAATTTTTTTAGGGTTTTCAATAAATTCAAGAAAAAAACACGAATTATTTTTTAACAATTTACAGATATACAATATATATAAATAAATCCTTTTATTTTTCTTAATATCAAGAAGATTCAACAATTTATATATACACGAAAAAAAAATCTTTTTACCTAGCTTACATACCTACCATTAGTTTTTGGTCGAGTAGATTCAGTTGAACCCCTTTGGACATACAAATCTAACAAAATAAGATTATGACTTCATTTGAACTCAGTAACTTAGGCTTAATTAAAACTATATATACGCTTGTGTTGCAAAAAATCCACTAAATAAGTACAAATAATACATTTCGATCCAAGTAAATTAGACATGATATAGTAGAATTCTGAATTTGAACCCATAATAAAAAGTTCAAATCCTGGATCCATCGATGTAACTTTGCCCTACATGGACTAGGTACCCCTATTTTCAAAGCTAAATTTAAAAAAATTACAAGTTTGAGTTCAGTACTCCTTGACACACGAGCATAAACTACATGTTACTCCTGACTCGCATGAGTTTAATTAAATTGTATACGCCCCGAAAAAAAGAAAGTTTGAAGTTTAGTATTACCTGGAAGATCCCATGGCTCAGATTTGTTTAGATCAACATCAGCAATAGCTCTTCCAGTAAAATTAACATCATTTATTTTGTTCACTAAATAAAATGTTATAAGCTCTTCATCTGTTGGATGAAATCTAAATCCTGGTGGTAATTGAGTTTCTTCTTTCACTTCTTCCATTTTTTTTCTCAAATTCTTCTCAAGTTACTTATATAATATTTTGTGTTTCTAAAATGAAACCCTAAAACTTAAATTTGGAAAAAAAAAATGTTGCCAAAATTGATGAAAAAACCCTAAATAGGTTTTCCAAAAAGAGGAAAACCCTAGCTAGGTATAATATATAATAAATAAAGTTTGTTGTTAGCTATATGTTGCAAGAAATATATATTTTCTTTAATGGTTGCATGAATTCATGTCTAAAGGAAAATGGAATTTCTTGGGATTTGTGTAAATTTTTTAGCTAAAAGTTTAGGTTTGAGAAATTAAAGTGTTTCTTGTTTGAGAATTTAAAGAAGTAGGAAATGGTTTAAGTGTGTATTAGAAGCTCTCACCTACTATGGGTCTTGAGGTACACGGTTGTACTAATATTAATTGACAATATATTGAAGAGACGTGGATGGTAAGATGGATGTGCGGTGATACAATATTTCAATGATCGCATTTACGAGAAGGTTCATATAGTAGTACACATGTTGAGGAGCAAGTTGTGTGTCAATCGATAGTTGTATCGATCGAGAGTTGATTTTTCAAATGGTCATGACTCAATTAAGTAGTTATTATCTTAGTAAATCACTTTTATTATTTAAGAAAATTGGAATTAAGAAAAAAAAAAGTAACTATCCCAGACATATATAGTAATAATTATTAGTTAAGTAACTATATGAGAAGTCTATCCTACTGATTGATGAGGTAACTCATGATAAGAGAAAGTGTTACGAGGGACGAAATAGACCCAAAATCACTTATGAAAATTGTACCTCGAAGAACCTATAGTTTCTTGGAATTAATCTTGTTAAGGTTTTGTCATGGTTTTCTTACCTTATTTGAAGTTTATTTTTTTTCTTAAAGAAAAGTCAAAGTATTACCATAAATGCTTGAATTTTTCTAAAAGAAAAAAATATTTTTCTTCCATAGTTGGTTTATTCTTTTCTTAGAGGAAAAGTTTGGAGATCTATAACTTGAAGATCCCTATTCTCATATCAACAACACAATAGCATCCACAATGTAGTCGTTTAGAGACTTTTGTTTATGGGGAGATTTTCCGGCAACAGTTTTAATATTTTTATTAGCTTTTCATATGTAGGCCGATTGGCTAAACCATATAAGAATATTTTGATTTTTAATATAAGTTTTTGTCATCTAATTTATCAATCATATTATTTGCACTTGTAAGCTTCCGCATGACGCCGTAATCACTTTCGAACCCAACAATTAATCCCACTACAAGAAAGTATAAAATTCTCAATAACTTTTTTCCAACTATAGTAACTTGTTGTATTGGAGTAGTAAGTACTCATTCATTAATCAAATGTCTCAGATTCAAGTCTTCTTGGGTACGTAATCGCTTTTGTTAGGAAGCGGTTTACCCTCAAATATAGAATTCAAACTTCAATATAAATATCAAACACCAAATAAGAAGAAGAAAAAAAACACAATTAATTCCCTTGTATCAATAAAGATAAATGAGTAGCAAAAAGCATGATCACACTACATCAAAATATCTTTACCGGCAATTAATTAATGGCAATAGCTTAATTATATTGTCACTAAAATATGTACTTTTAGCGGTAATTAGCAGTACTCTTTGTATATGTATCTAAAGCCTTTAGCGACATTGGATGCAATGACAATTAATTAATGCCGGTAAAGGCTTCAACACTCTTTGTTAATGTGTATATTTATTACTGCTAAAATGTGTTTTTGTTGTAGTGGATCAATTCATAGGTGCTACTGATAGGTTACTAGAATAAGCTGAGGTTTCACAATATTTATTTGTATATTCAATTATAAATTTATTATTGTTTCACAAAAAAAAGGAAGGAAAATACATGTTTTTGAAACATCTATGGCCAATTAATAAAAAAATACTTAATCGAATAATGATCATGTACCATCAAAACAAACTATCTACATTACAAAGGATGAAAGTACACTAACTTAATCATTCAAAGAAACAAATTATAGTGTTTTTTTATAAATAAATTATAGATTCCAATTTAAATCTAATACAAATTTTCATAATACGCCTCTTCTTAATAAGACTGGATGGTGTTTGATGAAATAATGAGTATATTATTACATTTATTAAGTAACTTCATATAATTCGAAGACAAATTTGAACCTTTGTTTATATAAAGTGATGAATAATTTAAAAAGATTTAGATTTTCAATATTAAGTGTAAATATATATAATCATCGCTTAATATTATAACATTTTTATACAAATAACATTATTTTAATGTCATTATCGATTATTAATCATAAATAAAAACCGAAAGTCCAGATTTTTATTTTTATTTTTCGTAAACACTCCTAGACTTTCACTAGCCTAATTGTAATATATTGTGACCATATGTATAAAAAAGTGTACAATCAATATACACTAAAATTTGAACGAACATATTTTTAAAAAAAAATAGAATTGTTTCTTCTTGTGATTTTTATTGAACTATTAATCCTCATATACAAGTTATAGTTACATATATTATCAACTTCAACTATTTTCTGTTTTATTTAATTAATTAACTAAATAACATTAACTTGAACTAAAGTGAATCTAGAGATTATTATCAAGTATATCAACATTATTTATTTATTCATTTATTATTATTTTTATTATTACTATTACTATTTTTGTCGTTAATATTTTTCTTTTCTATAGTATTTTCATCATAGATTTCCTATTCTTGTATTTATTTTTTCAAACATGTTATGAAAACACATTTTTGAGTTGAGAGTGAATTGAAAGCATAAGGATAAAAGTTGTAGACGTCTTATTTTTCTCAAATTCTATTATAAAAGCACACCGAATATATTGTTATATGCAAATAAACTTAGAGTTTGATTTCAACACGCAACTTATTTCTCATAAACTAAATGATATTTTTTTTAATTAACTAAATAGGTCCAATTATCAATGTGTTAAAATCTCTTTATCCCTTTTGCTAGCCATAATTTGACTTTAAGGACCATAACAACTACGAAGAATACTCTTTGTTACATAATTTTTTCTTCTTCTTTTTTTGAAGCATTCAATTAATAATGAACATTTAAGGTTTATCATGTAGTAATCTCTAAAAATATGAAAATTTCTTACCAAAATTTAAACTATATATTGATATCAACATATTGTAAGATAATTTAGAATAACACATACTACAACTAATTATTTACTACTAATATTTTATTAACACTCAATCCTAGTTAGCAAACACCCCTTTTGTGTTTTGAGAGAGCTCATAATATATATAACGATACTCATATAAATTTAACAAGATTATGAAGTAAACGCGTCTAAGTTATATTTTTATATCCATTGCATTTTGAAACTAGTCTACTACATTAATCTTGATATTCAACCCCTATCCTAGGGTGTACAAAATCGAATCGAAAACCGAGTCAAATTGGAGAAAAAATTCGACTAGTGGTTTGACTTTTCTTGATTTGATATTGGAAAAAAAAAAAACCCTACCATATTTGGGTTGGTTTGGTTTCAACTAAAAAAAACCAATCCGAGACCAAACCAACCCGACATTATATATATAATTTTAAAATTTTATTTTATACGTAAAAATATTTACGTTGATATAATTTTTAAATATTTCTTATACTTTTTCATAGTTTTTATCTTTTAATATATTAGTTCATGTTTGAAAGTTAGAATTCTTAATGGTCCAATAAAGATTATAGTCCATAGATGTTGGTAATTATAATAAAGCTTAAATCAAAATCAAATTAATACTAAGCAAAATAAAATCAATTCAACACTAAGAATGACAATAATATTGAATATTTGTTCTTTAGTTTTACATAGGTTTAGGCAATTAAAATAAATAATCTAACTTTATTTTCCTTTAATATTTAGTCATGTAACTAATAATTATTAAATTTATTTTAGCATGATTTAGCACTCTTAAATTATGATCATTTTCATTATGACTTAATAATTTGTAATATTTGTTTTACGCGATTTCATTATTATTTTTTGTTGGATATTTTAGTGTCATTAATCATATCATATTTTGTGTTATATTCTTAAGAAACACCTTAGATAGTTGTATTTTGGTAGGACTAAAGAAATATTTGAAGTACAAGTAAATTATATGTTTGTATGAACACTTTACCCGAAAAAACTCGAGGTTGAAAAAACCGAGTTTTATTGGTTTGGTTTGGTTTATAAATTCAAAAATTCGACACATATGGTTTGGTTTGATATTTGAAAAACCCGAACCAACCCGGCCATGTACACCCCTACCCTACCCTATGGCTTATTTTGTGTCCTAATCGACTATTTAGGAGAAAATAACAAGATTAGCTTCCTAGAAGATTGTTATATTACTTGTATCATACTTCAAGTACTCTAATATATATATTATTAGTATTGATGACACATATCCATATATAAACGATCGACTTCTTTTTTTTATATTATATATTTGTAACAACGTTACATACTAATCGATCCAAATTCAGGATTATAATGTAAACGCATCTAAGTGTTTTACTAGTAATATATATATCTTATTCTATTGTCATGATCATCCTATTATGCATTGTATATATTACATTTTGTTATGGTTGTAGAATTATGCTAAGTCTTACAAGCAATTGTGTCTACAATTAAATTAGGGTTTCGTGTCACTCTAGAAAAGTAATGCACGTGAATTCTAATATTCAAAGGTAGGTTTAGTTGGTTTTTTTCATTTGGTGTTCGATACTTATATTGGAGATTGATTAATACGGATTCGTATCGCTAGGGCAGCCCCATTTGGGAGAAAGCGTTCCTTATTAAAAAAAAATTTCCTTACCCCGAGCGAGAACTCGAAATCTTTAATTTAAGAAAAGAACAATTACATTCACTGCATCATATTCTTCCGTGGTTATTTGAAAAAGGATAGAGATATGTGTGGTGCACTATATTGTGTAGTTATTTAACGAAGACTTTGTGCACTAACACGCTAAAATAATCATTAAGAAAGAAGTAGGAAGACAGAGGCGGATCCAGAAATTTTATTTGATGAATGTAATATTTAGAGTTTTACTATCGAAAAGAATTCGATTTGATTTATGCACATATATACATTTTTGTGTCGAAAATATTATTTAACGAAGACTTTGTCCACTGCTAAAACAAATGCATTGAGAAAGTAGCTAGAAAGGCTACGGCGGATTCAAGTTATTCATTTGATAAATTCACCTCTAGATGTTTATCGTTGATCTATTATATCTTAAAATTTGAGTTTAAAACGTAATATTTATTTTATGATTTTAGTGATTTTCTTTTTACAAACATAGCTAAATTTCACAATGAAAATATTAAATTTAATCGAACTCATAACTTAGACACTACATCAACCTCTACTAGAAGGTTGAAGCCAAGGGTGCCACTATGAAAACAAAAGAAGTATGGCTATCGGTTAATGAAATGAGTGAAAATTATGAATAAATTCAAAATTCATACTCGGAGATTTTCTTTCATCCGCTTAAATTTTGGTTGATAAATCATCCGGTATCAATGATGATAAAATGATGTATTTAGTGAAATAGTTAAAATGTGCGTAAATTAACCTGAACACTAATGTCTACTGTTATGTAAAAAGTAGTAGATGGGAGGTCATTATCAAGAAGACTATCTAGAAGCACACTAAGAAAGAAACCCTAAGGACAAAAGACATGCTAATTCATCTTTGGTAGACTTACTTGTCAAGCACTTCACCAGTGACACAACAAACAATTTTAATGTTTTCATCACACAAATTTTAACATTTGTTTAATTAATCCTATCAACACAAAAATTTAAGAATAAAAATGAAGCTTAATGCTGAAAAATTTATGTAAAAAAAAAATTGTTCATTAATAGTAGTGAGACTCTTGCCATGATAAGTCTCTAGTTGACCAAAATTGGTAAAAGTTCATAGGTGAGGTCTAGAGAAGATAGACCATACACAAACCTTATCATTACTTCGTGAAAATAGAGAGACGATTTTCAAAAGACAATCGGTTCAAGTATCGCAAATCAGAATAGTAAGAAGATGTCCAAAATGCACACAAAACAAAACCCTCTTTTTCTAGGATTGTGTTTTATGGGTAGTAAAATCAGAATCAACCCAAAACTTAGGTCCTAAAAAAGTGAAGAGAAATCATAAAATATCTTTACCCATAGTAGAAATAAGGTAAATGAAGCAAAGTTGAGCAACAAAGAAGAAAACTACACATTTTCTTACTGGTAACAATTGTGATTCTAAATTCAACTGTGTATCTTATATTTTTGTTAGAATACTAATAAGTCGATGTTCTGTACATCATAACTTGTTCAAAATTGTTGGCTATAGCTACCGATTTACCCTGTTAAATCACTATATATATGATAGTTACAATAACGTATACCACGACGACTATGAAAGCAGGTGCAACTGAGGGAAGCAAATACTTCCTTGCATGGACAGGAAAGCCGATCAAACATTCCATCACGAGGCCTTTTCGGACTTCAGAAAGTTGTGAATCTCCATCTGAGTCATCTCTTTGCCAGAGGACGGATCAAACTTGCATCTAATAAAGCTGCGTGACAAGTTGAACACATATCAATAATGTGACCAAGTGAATCTTACTAAGAGAAGTATATGTATGTAAACAGGGCAAGAGTGCATATTCCAGTCAATTTTGGAAAAGCTTAAAAAGTCATTCACGCACATCCAAAACCATACATAGGAAGAACCAAATTAATAGTTGAAAGAGAAGTAAAAATATGACTGTATGCATTAGCAAGTGTTTATGTGGGCGAAAGATACTTCAACAAACGAAGGGATAAGTTAGATGGTCAATCACACACTTCAAAAATCTTCCGTTGGGAAAACAGCTTTAGTAGTGGAAGAAGAAAACACAAAAGAGTAAGGAAGACCATATTTTACTTCTTTAGCCCATCTCTTTGCTCAGCCGGTTATTTTTTTTGCTGCCCTATTTGTTAGTTCTAATTTTTGGTATTAAATATATGTACATGAATTGAATTTATATTCTTCACCCAACAAAATGATGGTGAACCGACATATTAGCATCTTTTTACTTCTTAAGTAGCAGGTACTGAGAAGCTCATGCTATGGCACTTTCTACTTATCATCCCTTTAAACTGTTTTCTACATAACCACTGGTAATAAGACAATACGTATATATCAATACACAGGTAGGTTAAAATTCTTTATACTCTCTGGCACTTTAGCACAATAATTTATCAATTTCATCTGTTAAAACAAGAAAAACATAATAGAGACAATGTGAAGTCTGTGCTTAATTCTCTCTGACTACGTATATATCAATACACATGTAGGTAAAAAAAAATTATACTCTGGCATGTTGCGCAGTATTTTGTCGATTTCATCTGTTAAAACAAGAAAAACATAATTGAGACAATGTGAGGTCTGTGCTTAATTCTCTCTGTCCTCCAACATGAACCTTTTGTTGAAAGTATAGGTATTTACATGTAATACAAGAGAAATATTATGTAATATATGCCACAAAATTCTCAGAGAAGTGGGCCTACCTTCCATCCAAGCCAAGAATTAACAATGTATTCTTTTCATGACCAAAAGTAACAATGAACTCGGAATCTCCGGGAAATCTGAATTGAGCCACAGACCATTCTGAGCTAAAATACTTTGGAAGTACTCCTGTCAACATGAAATCCAAATTCAGAGCCTGTAAAAAGTAACGGGAGCAAAGAAGTTCTCGACTCAAAGTTTCATGTTAAACATTTTCAAGGCCATTTCAGAGAAGCAAAACAGAATATTATTGAGGATGCATGTGAATTACAGTGCATGGTAGCCGATCTCAAGTCTGATAAAAGAGGAGGCTGTGATTGGTTGACCACCAACTTAAAAAAAGTTATTATGAAAATACAGCCCCAGCTTTGTGATTAAGGTGTAGTTGATTGATGCATGTGGATCACCAAAGTCAAATATAAATCTTTTTCCATTTTAAACAACCTTATTACAAAGAGTTAATCACCTCTAATGATCCTCCAATATATCAGAGAAAAAACAAGTAATCTCAATTCGATAGAATCAAATAAAGCAAAATTTACCAGGCAAAACTTGTGCGCTAACACAGATCCTTCATTATTAGTCTTCAGGCGCATGAAAGTTAATCTATTTAATTGCAAAAGTGGGTGTTTAAATAAGCTACGGATAATACTACTGCACTAGCAAAAACTACAATTTAACGAGTATTAACACCACCTTGAGGTTACAAATATTTATCTGTGGCTGTAATAAATAGACCAAGAAGGCAAACACTTTTGTGCAGGAAACTTCAGGGTATGTAAGATGTCCATTAAGGACAAAGGAAAAAAGATTTTTATAGGAGTGGTATCTCAATTCTCATATGAGCTGCACATGAGTAGAATAATGCAGAACTTAGAGAACCCTGAAAATAAAAAAATGACTTGCATGCCATTTGGACATAGTTACTTTAGATATACTAGGGAAAGGGGACTGTTAACAGGGAACGAGTGAACTAACATTCACAAAAAACAAAATAAGAGAGAATCTAATCTAGAGGGTAACCCATATTGAAAGCCTTTTGAGTGAATGACATGAAAGACGGGACGAGAAAGAGCCAAGTTAGTAATAGTGCTATTTCCCTTTATTTGGTCTATATAGTAAAAGAAAACTCCTCTACATTCAACAGAGAGGAAGTAACAAATGTCATATACTTCATAACTGTACAGCGAGAAATCCAAAAAAATATATTGAAATAAATTAGTAAAATTATGAGTTTGTTTTCCCCTACCCTTTATTTAGACTTTATTGAATCATATGCTTTATATGTTTTGAAGCTATAAAGAAAACTCCATATTGAGTGGAAAAGGGTCAAAAAAGCTTGCTGTCTCCTGAGCTTGGTTGATGGCCCCATAAAAATGTTAAGAGACAAAAATTGATAGATGACATTAGATACAAGCTTAGATCTTAAATGAAATGACAACTATGGTTGTTTAAATGCAAGGGACGATTTACATACAGCAAGGTGACGGTGACAACCTGGACAGTTGTCCTTTTGGCAACTAGACTTTAGATGTATAAAAACTGTGAGTACCTAATGTAGGATTAGATATTTAGTTTAAGTTGTCTATGTCTTAGGCCAATTGGTCAAGATGAAGTGTATAATGGAAGACTAAGTTGGGTTTCTCATGGAAAGATATCAAGCAAGTAGGCTGTTGCTGTCTATGCTAACTGCTCTGGAGCATTTGTCAACTGAACAAGCCTACTACTGTTAACTATCATTCAAAGAATATTTGCGTGTGATAAGTTGCCGTAGTTTTTTCTATAAGCTCATGGTCAGGACATCCATCCCTAATGCTGAACAACATTTACAAGGCATCCAGATCAAAGATCAAATAATTAGTGTTTATGGTTGAATTCTGCACAGCTGTTTGCAACACACACACACACAGAAATCAGAAAATGTTAAATGTGTATCAGAAAGGAACCATACCTTTGATGAAGGATAGTGGTGAACTCACTGCAGCCAAAGTACCACGGAAATTAGGAGTAGTTCTTGTCTTATCCTGATTCCCTAGATTGACCTTAAGCCTAAAAACATGAACTGTGCCTTTGTCACTAGAGACTGCTAGCCACTGAGCAGTTGGATCGAATGAAACACTGTGAATTTCTGCTCTATCAGCACCTCTCCTTACCTGAAATCATACGTGATGTGTGATTTACCAAAACTAGATATCTCAAAAACACTGTTTAATTGGTGCAAGGGAAAGTTAAAAGACTTAATCTAGCTTGTCATTTATGCTTCTTCTTTTTTTTTTTTGAGACAAAGCTTGTCATTTGTGTATGGATAAAGTAAATCTCTTAGCAAGCAAAGTAGAAAAATAAAACCATAAAAACATTACAATCTTAAACAATCTATATCCGATATGTCAACGGATATCAGTAGTAAAAATGACACTTGTAATTATGGGAGAATATGAAGAATAGAAAGAAGATACAAGGAATTGGCAAAAGTTAACAACATTATGTTCATTAACTCTACATCCACTTCAAGATAAAATAGGTGATGAAGAAACATCTAGATTCCCTCCATTCTAGAACTGTTCATGCAATATCCAGATTTGACCCAAATGGAGATTGACAAGGAATGTTGCAAGCCAAAGGCACATATGGATGGAGATTTATATAGAAGAAGAAACTTCTAGATCCAGTTTGAATAAATTACAATCTGTTGATAACCAAAGGTTAATATTCAAGGCAGAGGCAAGCAAGGAATGCACGCTGAATATACAGTTACCTTTAAAAAAAAAAAAAAAAAAAGGAGTGCACTCTGAGTACCAAATGCATCCTAAGACTTTCTGAGTCATGAATCACGGGAAACACAGAGTAAAGAATCAGTAGGTAATTTTGAGACATTAGAAAATGCTATTAGGTACAATTTACTTGAGAGTACAAGCAGAAGTCAAGGAATTTCAAAACAACAAAGCCATTAACTTATCCGTGTTTAGCATAAGTAAATGACATCAAAACATCATGTTTTGATCAAGGAGAGTTACAAAATGAAGATAAAGACAGATATGCTGGATTGATGAAGTACTTTGACAAGGTCAGTTTTGCAATCCAGTAGCTACAAACTATTCATACTTGGTGAAAGAGAAAAATACGAAAAATGCTACTACTGCTTATGAAAGCTTTGGTATAAAAGAATTTGAAATATCTTGGACTGAACTAAACAACATTCAAAATCTTACCTCCTGTAACAATGTACCATCCTGCGTGCTGAAAATCCGGATAAGAGTACCCTTGATACTTGCTGTTGCCAGCACATTCCCCTCATGACTAAGAGCAAAAGATGCAATCCTAGAATCATGTGCAAAGATAAACTTAGTCCTTTTTGGTGTGAAATGATCAACCCGAACTTGACCATTTTGCAACCCAGGGCACACCAGCACAGGTGATACAGCTGTTTGTGAAATTTCACAGAGTCCTTTTGGGTTTGAAATTGTCTCAATCTGGTGGACGAGCTTCAGATCAGCAAAATTATATATAAATATCTTCTGCTCAAGTATAACTACAATGCAGTCCCGTCGAAGCCGCACACCGCGCACAGCCGACCTGAAACGGAGCTCTCCGATGCTACGGTTCTGATGGTCATCCCAAATTATGACCTTGTTTCGATGATACTGTGGATTATCTCCATTTCCCACAAAGACTAGTATATTGCTTCTGAAGAGCATCTCAACAATTCCAATACCACCTCCATTATCAAAGTATCGTCGAAACATCTCACAGTAAGGGTCACAACTATAGACACTAATGCCGCAATCAGTGCCAATGGCGAAACAACTACCATTTTGATTGAAGGAAACACGGTATAGAGTTGAAATTGCTTTATTGATAAAGCCATGGGTAGGACATGGATTAAGGGGACTCTGCTTAGGATCATTATCTATCTGTACCACAGCAGCTTCTTGTGTCTGAACCTGTTGTTTGTGTTGTTCATCTAGTTGCTCTAAGCGAGGTTGAAGTATTGGTGACAAACTAGTATTAGAGTGCTTAACTGGTGGGGTGAGAGGGGAAACAGTGGCCATGGACAGGGATTAGGAAGAAATCTTAGAGAGGTATAAAGCTAAATGGATAATGTTTTCTATCTCAACTCACACCACATAGACGGTCATCAATCTGCATCAGAAAGACAAAATTTAAAACTAGATGCAATATTATCAAACTGATGAGGTCTGACACTAAACTTGATCTTAGCCAAAAGGCCATACAAGCATTGATTAATAAAAATCTTCAAAAGGCAAAAAAATGAAAAGATCTTCAAAGGAAAATGCTACAACAAAATCAAAATTAGTTTTTTCGTTAAGATATGCTAAACAGCTTCAATTGGTTTTCCCTACCGATCGCCACACACTGTTCTTCCTCGTTACTTCTACTTTATAGGCAATACAGGGACTTCTATGAGAGGAAAGATTATGAATAAATGAACATCCTGGTTAATTGGGGATTGAACACTAAACTCACTCATTAAGCTTCTTAAGCAATAACTTTTTGATTATATAACAATAAAATCATACTGAGTATCGAAAAAAACGAACTTTAAAACAAAATCATTAATATCCAGTATCCTGCTCACAATAATGACAAACAAAATCAAAAAAAATTGCTAGAATTACGTGACACCCAATTTAACAAAGTTATTGATCTCAACCCAAAAAAATAATAAGCTCATTAAGCTTCTTCATCAATAACTTTTTCATTACACAACAATAAAACCGTAGTGGATTGTCGAAAAAAATTTGAAATTTTACAAAAACAAAATCATGAATACCCAGTATTCTGCTCACTATTGATTTACATAATTTTAACTAAAAAATTGCTAGAATTGCCTGATACCCAATTTAATAAACCCATTGATCTCCACAAATTCAATTTTTTTTAAAAAAATTAAGCTCAGTAAGCTTCTTCATCAATAACTTTTTGATTATACAACAAGTAAACCATACTGGATTGTCAAAAAAAATAATTAATACTCCTATCGATGAACATAATAAGAAAAAATTGCTAGATTTACGTGAAACCCAATTTATTAAAACCATTAATTTCTACTCAAAATTTTTAAAAAAATTGTGCAGGAACATCAATGATATAGTAAACAGATAGTAATACTTACATTGAAGATTAAAAAAAAATCAGAGAGATATTAATGGAGGAGTGAAGAATAAAGAGGAATTTGGGGTTTTGCAGTGAAGAGAACACTCAAGAGAATTTTTCAGTTGTATTTGTGGAGTAGAAAACGGTTTGTTTTATTTATGTTAGAAGAAGGAAGAATATTTGGATTAGGAGTCTTGATGGACAAGCATTATTTTTATATTTGTATATTTTAACTCGCGGTTGAACATGCAATATGAAATTATAATAAGCATAATATATAAATATTATTCTTAATTTAATTTCAGTGGATATGATTTTTTAACTTGATTTGTTCTACATGTCATTTCTATATCCTATGTGAAGTCCTACATGTATTATGTGACATAGGGTACGTATATCTATTTGTTTAATTTTATATAAATTTAAATATTTATTTATACACACTCAAAGTTAGAGGACAGATCAATGTCAAGCTGAAACTAAGTTAAAGGGCATAGTATTATGTTAATTATGATATGGTATTAAATTAGTGGCTTAAGTCATCGACAACCTCTTAAAGTTGTCCGCATAATTCACCTAGACACCTCAATTAAGACTAGTATCTATTGAACACTTTTACCTATTCAAAAATTGTTCCTATTAGACATATTTTGATAATCAACAAAAAACATGAAGAGTGTGTGATACACTTGCGCTGACATGGCAAAGTGGCTAATTAAAAAATAACATGTGGCACTGGGGCCCCAAAATTATAGAAAAAATATTTTTTTGTTTAAAATTATTTCAAACACATTTTATATCTAATTTTTTTAAAAGAATTAAAAAAATTGAAAATGTCAACCTATTTTATCCAAGCCCACCCCTACCAACTCCCTTTCATCTTCATCTTTTTCTCAAAACACATAATCCAATTTCTTTTCAAATAACTTGAATACAACTTTTTGAAAAATATATATTTTCATACTAGATTCGTCATAGAGAAGGATTGATATAAGAGTGAAGAAGAAAGAAAATTTTACCGATGATCATTTCGTCATCGATGACAAAAAGAAATTGATAGCTCAAAAATTAATTCTATCAAATTTTTGGATATTATTTTGATAAATTTAGTGAGTTTATATTTGAATTTTAGTAGTAATATTTGTTCGAAAATTGTGATAAACAAATATCGGCTAATTTTTTTATACATAAAAATTATTTATCTTCTTTCTTCATATTTGTTCCATTATTTTTATGAGATTTGAAATAAATCATACGAAAGAAAGTCTTTCTTTCAAATCTGAATCATATGATTTCTTCATAGTTGATTTTCATTTCTTCATATTTGGAAGAAGTAATATATTTTTTTTTATAAAAAAGAAAGAAAAACAATGTTAGAGCTAAAATAAAAAAGGTTTTGCAAACTAAGTGCCCGTTTGGATTGACTTATTTTAAGCCAAAATAGTTTTTAAACAGTTTTGAAGTGTTTGGGTAAAGTTAAAAAGTGTTTATAAGCACTTATTTTAAAGTCAAAATAACAAAAATAAGTCAAAAGTCATAAGTTAGAAATCCTGACTTATGGCTTTTGGCTTATAAGTCATAAGCCAAAAGTCAATCCAAACATGCCCTAAATTATGAAGAAGACGTCTGGGAGGGGTGGGTGGTTTTCTTTTTTGAAAAAAGTATAAATGAAAGAAGATAAAAAACAATTTAAGTTAATTATATTGCCAAGTGTCAATAAAAGAAGAAAAAAAGTATTTTTTATTAAAAAAACACTATTTTGAATTTTTCACGCACTTCAGAGAAGTGCAAAACATGATTTTTGTCATATCAGCATTTTGTGTTTAATAGGTACATGTTTTAAATAATTTAGGTGTTTAATAGGTACAAGTCCTAGTTAAGGTGTCTAAGTGAATTATGCGGACAACTTTAAGGGGCCGCAAATGACTTAAGCCTAAATTAGTTTTTGAATATGCAATTTGGTATCATGACTTGATGTGAAGAAATTGTTATATTATGTGAAAGGGCATAGTAGATAATTGTACTCTTTAATTTGACATCATTTTATATTTATGCCCTTTAACTTTGTGTGCGGTACTAGAAGACACTTAAATTTGTATAACGTTCAATAAGTGGACACATGAATCATATGTGTCATAATACATGTAAGACAAAAATTGTGGCGTAGGATGTGTATCTATTTGTTCAACTTTATACAAGTTTAAATGTCTATTTTATGCACACCTAAAGTTGAATGACTTAAATGTGAACTAAGGTCAAGTTAAATGATATATTTATATATGAGTTTAAGTTTTGTGCACTGTCAGTGTAGTAAATTTCTACACCATCAGGTAACTTACTTTAATAAAATATTATAACTATAAAAAAGAAAAGAAAATAATATCAACCATTTACTAAAAAGAGAAGAAGAAGAATATCAATAGTTGAGTCCTATTTGGATTCTAACCAAATATAATTCCGTAGTTAAATTATTTTCTTTTCAAGATTAATACAATAATTAGGTTTATCGTAGGTTTTCCCTTAAGATCATCGCTCATGTAATTCTTCAAACATCATACTTTCTGAACCTAGTAAGAAATAATTTTTAGAACTTCAAACATTCTGAAACTTGACAAGCTTCTTCTACTCAACGGTATGTCGCGAGAAAAAATTTCTTATATTTTCTTGTTTATAAGCATAAAAAAACTCCTTCTAGACAAATCTTCATTAGCAAAATAATTCAATGTACTAAAAATAGGTGAATATAGCGTCGAGNTGTTCTACTCCAAGTTATTGGGAAGAAATTTTATTAGTTGAACTTTCACTACTGAATATATTTTCCAAAGGAAGTGTTGAATAATAAATAGACATATTCATAATTTTAAGTTATCTAACATTCATAAATGTATTTTGCAGCATCAATGGAAAACTCAAATTTAGATGAGCAACATACAGAAGTTGAAGTTTCATTAGAAGAAAGTGATAGGGAAGAAACAAGACAGATTGTTTCCGAAATAGGAGTTGGAAATTCGAGAGACCCCTATATCGGTAAGGAGTTTCAGTCACTTGATGATTCATTTAAATTTTATCTTGATTATGCTCATCGTAGCGGTTTTAGTGTACGTCGAGGTCGTATGAATAAGTCAAGAAAATATAAATCAATAATTGGTCAAGAGTTTGTCTGTTCAAAGCAAGGATTTCGTTCAAAGAAAAATTTAGAAAGTAATAAACCACGAGATGAAACCAGAGAAGGATGCAAAGTGTTGTTATATATGTCAAAGAAAGAAGAAGGTAATTGGGTTGTTTGTAGGCTGTTGCTAAGCACAATCATGATCTTGCATCTCCAAATAGTAAAAAATTCTTGCGATCAAAAAGAAAAAATCTGATGCCCAAAAGAATCTTATTGATTTACTTGATAACTCTGGAGTTCGTTCAAGTAAAATAGCATCAGTGTTGATGAATCAAGCTGGGGGTGTAGATCGACTGAATTTAACAAGTCAAGATATCCAGAATTATTTGCAAACTAGAAGACAAAAAGATCTTGAAAAAGGAGATGCATAATTAATGCTACAATATTTCCAAAGGCGTCAATCTGAAAATCCAGGTTTTTTTATGCAATTCAAATGGATGTAGATGGTCATTTAGCTAATTGTTTTTGGGTTGATGCTAGATCTAGGATTGCTTATAAGAATTTTGGGAAAGTAGTTGTTTTTGATCCTACATATCTGACAAATAAATATAAGATGCCTTTTGTTCCATTTACTGGAGTTAACAATCATTATCAATCTATTTTGTTTGGTTGTGCTCTACTTTGGGATGAAACTCAAGACATTTTGAGTGGTTACTTCGTACTTGGCAAGAGGCAATGTTCGGAGTTGCGCCTCATATAATCATAACATATCAAGATTCTGCCATAACAAATGCAGTTGCAACAGTATTTCCTAACACTAAACACCATTTTTGTATGTGGCACATAACAAAGAAGATTCCAGAATATTTAAGTCATGTTTATAATCAGTATGCTGATTTTAGTAGCAAGTTTAGTTGGTGTATTCATGGTACAACCACTCCTGAGGAATTTGAAACAATGTGGATAGAAATAATGGAGATGTATAATTTAGGAGAAAATAGTTGGTTGCAGAGAATATATGCAATTCGTGAAAAATGGATACCAGCATATATGCGTACTACTTTTTGTGCAGGCATGTCAACAAGTCAAAAAAGTGAGAGTATGAACAAATTTTTTAAAGATTATTTGAATTCCAGTACTCCAATGAGTATATTTGTGGTGCAATATGATAAGGCTATTGACGCTAGATATGATAAAGTAAGGGAGAAGGATTACAAGACAAAATATTCAAGGCCTATCTTGAAAACTTTGTATCCTATGGAGGATGAAGCGGCGAAGGAATATACAAGAAAGATATTTCATATTTTTAAAGAAGAACTAATTCAATCTCAAAAATTTATCTCTGAAAAGATTGAGGTTAAGGACGGAAGAAACATTTATAAAGTGCATCAACTTCAACGACAAAAGCCGACATACATCGTTAGTTTGGATCTTGCATTGAAAAGAGTTGTTTGTTCATGCCACAAATTTGAGTTCATGGGAATTCTACGTAGACATGTACTAATGGTATTTATAAAGAAGCAGATTCACTCACTTCCGACATATTACTTATTAGATCGATGGAGTAGAAATGCAACCAAAGAAAGAGCTAATGATCCACCAAATGAAACAAAAAAATTGAAATCTTCTACCTTATGGTTTAATAACATTATGATACATTCTATTGGGCTATCTGAACGAGCTACAAAGTTTGAAAAACATTATCAATTTGCACATCAAAGATTATTGCGATTGTGTGAAGAACTTGATGAACTTCCTTATGAATCAGAGGAAGATTGTGTTGTATTAGGTGGTCCAAGTAGTGAAAAATATTGTGAAATAATATCATGTGAACAAAGTCAAGATACTACTCTGCTTGACCCTTCAGTAGCGGCAACTAAAGGGCGTCCAAGATCTTTGAGAATGAAAGGTGCTTTGGAAGTTACTCAAAAGACCAAAAAAGTTACTTCTCAGAAGCAAAAAAGGCAAACGAAAAGTATGAAATTTAAGAGAAAGGAAACAAGGTAATTTCACTTTACACAATAAATATTATTTCTATTGCGAGTTATTGTTGTTATAACTTCTAAAATTGTATGTGCAGTTCAAATTATAATGTCGAAGTCGAGCAGAATGGTACAACAATATCTAACGAGGCTCATTCAATGGTAATTTTTTGTATACTAGCTTATGTCAGTTGGCTTACTTTTCATATACTTTCTTCTTCCTCATTTAATTTGTCAACAGTTTCAACGATATCCAGAATATTATCAAGGATTTATTGAGAACACTGATTGTGCTTATGCCACATCATTTACGGTAAAGAACTATTCATTTTTTATTCTATCGTTTATATATTATGTACATGCTAAAGTGTGTGTTGATGAATTATAACTCTTCCTTTCAGGAGTTGATGAAAGCAGCTTCAACTCCATTCCAACAACACCATCCTAGTTAGTGAGTAAGAAGATGAAGGATTTGGAGCTTTGAGAATATAGGAAATAAGAAGAAGCAGTTATTTAGATTTTAGTTTATTAGTTTTCTTTGAAATTTTTTAACTTTTGAATAGTACTTTTCATTGTTTATTTTGACATGTATATGGGATAAAATTATATGCTTGTATTGCAGTTTGTCCTCTATTTTTGGGTCAAATAAATTATATTTTTTGTTACGTGTGAAAATAGATGCACTTTATATCATTCGAAAGTGAGTGTAAAATGTAAGATTCCTCTACAAATCAACAAATTTTACTCTAAAAATAGCTGATGTTATAACATGTGTTGTCGAAAATCTTAATAAAAACTAGTTGTGTCATAATACAATTATATACAGATAGTTTTCTGGTGGTGTAGAAAACTTGTTCCTTCA
>NW_026029437.1:0-697 GCF_019186545.1 Solanum stenotomum | reverse complement strand
ACATGCTAAAAGGGACGTTTATTAGAGAGACATGCTTTTATGCCACTTGGTAAAATTTCATGAAAAAAATACAAGTATAAGAGTCACAATATCCAACCATAACCAACATACAAGTCATTAACCACTTTAGCACATACTCCACACATAACCCATTCCTTCACCTTAAACCATCCACCTCAAGTAACCCTTGGAAAACACTTTGTGCAATGTATGGATAGCGTCCCATACCACCATCCACACTAAAGCATCATCCTAAGGCCACCAAATGTGAACTTACCACTTATCATGCTTCATATCACAAGCCATCATGCACAACTAGTACCAATGTACAACACATGAACATAATTGACAAGTAAGCCTTTTCATCATTTCTTGACCTCTATCTCAAGTTACCCAAAGCCACACTTAAGTGAAACATGAAATGACCGCCCATCAATCTCTTCATATACACCTAAGTGTTCCTAAGGGTTACCAAAGATAAGGAAATTTACCATTACAATATAACATACTAAGTCAATGTTCACATATAAAACCATAGCCAACCGTATACATACTCAACATATATTCATATACAACCCATGCTTAACTTTAAAGGAACACATGCCATTTCATTACCATAGGACCTCTACCTAATATAACCTTAAGACACACTTGAGTAAGACAAGAAGTTACCGCCCATACAACCTCTTCAAGCACA
>NW_026029436.1:0-1343 GCF_019186545.1 Solanum stenotomum | reverse complement strand
GGCCTTTCCTTTAGTGTATTTACAATCTGTGATATGTTCTCTTTGACATACTACATAATATTCTTCTTTTTGTCGTTTAAACCAGTTTCTTATTGTTGGTATTTCGAATATTTTTGCTACGCTTAGGTCTAATTCTTTTCCTTTTATTTGTTCAAATATACTATTATCAAATATTATTTTCTGTTCTAAAGATTCTTCGTCTTGATGTTCTTCTTTATTTATTATTTGTATGTCTTCTTCAGTCATTCGTTATATTATAGAATTCTTTATCTGATTCTATTTCTATGTTACTATCTATTTCATTTTCTGATATTTCATATATGCTATCTTCACTTTCTAATTCATAATCTATGTACTCTATTTGTGTATATTTTTCATCGTCTATTATTATTTTTGATATTTGTTTTTTCTTTGGATTTTTAGGTAATTTACAATCTCTAGCTATATGTCCTAATTTTTCACAATTATAACAAATACATTCCGTTAGTTTTCTTTTTGGTCTATATGGTCTTTTGGTTTTGTAGTTTTTTACATAGTACCTTCTTCTTAGTTTTTTTATATTTATATTTTGATCTATATTTTTTATATTTCTTTCTATTTTTATAATACCTATTCGTACAACCAAATTGGGGTGCTGTTTTATTTTTGCAACATGCTAAGTTTTTTACTAATATTTTTTCCATTTTTATCTCTTCTTTATGCTTTTCACATAGTTCCATAAACCATCGTTGCAAGAATTTCATTCTAGCTCCTAAGGTGTCCGTTAATTCTGTTTCATTCCAACTTTTTATTACTTTTGAATTAAAAAGTTCTGGTAATTTTGTAAAATATAATTTTCTTATTTCTTTACTTTCTTCTATGCTATATGTTCCTTTATAGTAGTATTCTCTGAATGTACATGTATATTTATCTATGTAACACATATTACATATTGCTAATTTTGTCATTAGATTCCGATTTATGATTTTTTCTTTATTTTGTTCTTCTACCTCTGTTGTCATACTACTAAATTCATTTCTTATAGCTATTTCGTATTTATATAATATTTCCATGGTTGTAGTAGCTATTCCACCATCAAATTTTTTATTATTTCTTAAAGTTGTTAAGCTTTCATTTGTTAAATTTTGTAGCCATAATTTTACTGTTCCTAGAAGTGTTCTTTCTATGTATCCTGGTGCCTCTGCTATTACTATCTTGTTATCTATTAATTGTTTTGATATGTATCCTATCCATAATTGAATTATTTTATTTATATCTGTTACACAATCTAAATCTAAAAAATCTTGTCCAGTTATTAGTTTGGGCGTCCATTTCCTACTTAATCTTTTATCCCATGTAGTTTT
>NW_026029435.1:0-227 GCF_019186545.1 Solanum stenotomum | reverse complement strand
ACTCAGGAATCATAATAGCATGAAAAAACTCTGTAATACTAAGTTAGATATCAACAGAGGATGTTCAACTATATCTCCATATTCTGGTTCAGTAGCTACCTGTTTCTTCAAAGTTAGTTCTAAGTTTTGTGAACTAATATTTTCAGTTGCTGCTGAGACCAGTAACTGTTAAAGAAGAACACTCTATGTCCAGTTCATTTGTTGCAGATTACTTAGAAAATCTGTGG
>NW_026029434.1:0-346 GCF_019186545.1 Solanum stenotomum | reverse complement strand
AAATTACATATTCTCAAGTTTAAACTAGGTCTAAAATATAAAAATGCTAATTCTTCACTAACTAACAATGCCCAATTTAAAAATGCCTAATTTCTTTTTAAAAAAACCTTAAAATAAAAATCTTCAATTATCTATACCTAACTAACAATAATCAAATCAAATTAACAATTGAATAACACAACCAACAAACAAAAACAATAATATACTAACAAACAATCAATTATAATTACTAGCATTAAAGCCAAGTATTAATACTAGATGGACACAAACACATTATTCAAAACAATTGTACTTGAACTTGAGAAATTTAGAAGCACCAACCTTATCACCAACTTTGATGAAAGAA
>NW_026029433.1:0-1067 GCF_019186545.1 Solanum stenotomum | reverse complement strand
TGTTATTAGGAATTGGCCTAGACCTTTTGTCACGACCCAGGAGCACCCCCAAGTCGTAACAAGGCGTACTCAACCCCGAAGGGGCCTTATACGAGCCACATAGTCATTCATTGCATTCAATAATGAAAATAGTGCGGGATAAAAAAAAACTTATTTACATCCACACAATTGAACTTCATTAAAACAACTTTAAAAAAACACACAGCGGAAGTCTAAGTCTCACATGGCCATCTTAGACACAGTCGCAAAACATAAGTAGGGACACGGCCCTTTACAATCAAAAGAAGTCTATTACATGAACAAAAGAATTTAAAAGTCTTATCCTTGAATCCATGAGGACATAACAAGTCTTGGAGGAAAGCAATCCAACACTTCAAACTAGCTAGGAGGGATCACTTGCCGGAACCTACACTTATAGTAAAAGTATGAAGAATATGGGTTAGTACACAAAATGTACTAAGTATGATGACCATGCAAGACATGCTTAAAAAAGGACATTTTAGTTAGAAACCATGCATTATGCCACCTTTTTGAAATATCATGAAAAATAGCATAAAAGACATACAAGACAAGCATAACATCAAGTAAGTCATAATATCACCTTTAAACAATATCAACATGAAAACCTTTACCTTGGACCTTCACCTCAAGAAACCCTTATGCCATACCTCGTGCAATGTATGGATGGCGTCCCATACCACCATCCTACTAAGGCACCACATTTAGGTCACTTAAAGTAACTTATTATTCCTTTCTTTCACATTTGCACAATACTCATACATAAGAGGTATATCATTAATTAAGATATGACAAGGGAAAATAACTTGTAATATAACCCAAGTATAACATGCATAACATATTAAGCATTTAAGAGCCAACATTCTTTAATAACCTCATTTAGGATACATTCATGTCACCGTCATTAGGATTTAGAGAAACTCACTATGACCCTCTCCAAGCCTACTCGTGCAATGTATAGGTAGCATCCCATACTACTACCTACACTTTGTAGAACCTGTCAAGAAACCATAATGAAATTTCACATGATGGAAAGTAAGCGTTTAACC
>NW_026029432.1:0-1050 GCF_019186545.1 Solanum stenotomum | reverse complement strand
GAAGGAAGCCGAACAAATCAGACTTATTTTATTTTATTTTTTTACCCAAAATATGAGCAACTAAATAAGACAAGGGAATAATTAAGGGTTGAAGTAAGCACCGACTAGCTCTTAAAAGCGATAATTACCTTAGTCAAATATTTATATAATATTATATTGTCATAAATAACAAGTAAGAATCAGTTAAGACGAATATTAATGGAAGGAGGGATCAATTTCAGCATTATAATTTAACAAGTATAAAATCAGTACTAAAAATTATAAGGAAAGAAATAACACATGCATTAACCCATAATTTCAGACTTACCATAGGCAGAGGGGTCCAGTGATTTATGCCAAACTAATTACGAAAATCAATAAAAGTTAATAGAATACGGAAATCTAATTCATAGTGAATGAGCAATTTGACCAAACCATTATCTAAATTGACAACTTTAAGGGATTTTAGCAAATATGATTCCATAATTAATAAATTAATTAATCCACATGCATTAGGGCGCCATTAAGCAAAGATAACACTGGCTCTCAATTCATTAAGATAAAATCACAATTTAGGGAGGAAATTAGTCAAAGGTAGTTCACGAAGTAATAATTCTACCATATATGACAAAGTAATAAACAGTCTACTAGTTGCAGAAATTGATTTTTATAGATTTAGGACAAATTAGTCACAAGTGGGAACAACAAACGAGCATTTTGAATAAAGAAATCGTTAACCAAATATGCTTTTCTAGAAAACCAAGAACTAACATGTAATATTTATGCAAATTGAACAGGCAGTAGGCAGAGATGCATAAATGAGATCAAAATGTTGCTTAAATTAAAATTCGCGATAATTAAAGAATCAAGAACAAAGTTGTAATGGTATAAAATTTAGTCCAACTTACTTGGACGGATCTGTAGAGATCCGTCTTCAAATGACCCCAAGAACCTTTGAACTACACCGGAGCTCGCTGTTCGAGGTTGTCGTCTTCACTGTAGTCGGAGCAAAAGAGAAAGGGAAGGCGGAGAGAGGGGCAGCGCCTTCACATTTTGCTACTGCGCATGTCC
>NW_026029431.1:165-255 GCF_019186545.1 Solanum stenotomum | reverse complement strand
TAGGCGTTATCACTACTTGCTGCACTTCCGTATCTTATCCCTGTCATACGATGCATACTCGAAGGTTTGGTGCATCACTCGAGGTGTGGG
>NW_026029431.1:0-121 GCF_019186545.1 Solanum stenotomum | reverse complement strand
GGGCGTTCCACGGTGGTTGTTGTCGGATTGAATCATATTAGAGATACCATCACCCCCGGGGTCGTTCTTTCTAGCTGGGCTAGGAATGTATCTCTGGCTGGGTAGACTCGGTGATATCGGC
>NW_026029430.1:0-393 GCF_019186545.1 Solanum stenotomum | reverse complement strand
TGCTCCATAGATAAGGTCTTAACGGACGTCCAAGTAATATTTTGTCAAAAATGAGGTTAGAGTTTTGGATTACCAATAAATCTGTGGACTACAGTACATAAAAATCGGTAAAATGAGGGAATTACCTCCTCTAGGGCTCATTTGACCTTGAAAATGGGCCGTTTTTAACGTGAGGACAATCTAGCCCCAAAGATAACGTCTTAAAGGACATCTAGGTAAAATTTTAGCAAAAATGAGGTCGGAATTTTGGATCACCAACAAATATGTGGACAACATCACATGAAAATCAGTAAAATGGGGGGTTTTGCTTTTCTAGGTCTCGTTTGACCTTGAAAATGGGCCATTTTGACCGTGAGGACCAATTAGCTCCATAGATAAGGTCTTAACGAACAT
>NW_026029429.1:0-505 GCF_019186545.1 Solanum stenotomum | reverse complement strand
AGTCGTCCCTGCTCATTCTTGTTCAGTTTGCTGCCCCGAAATAGGTAAAATTCCTTTTTCAAATATCTCGATTCTTTCCTTTTGATTTATTGCTGATGCTGAATGAGGGACGATTGGTTTCAAACTAAATGCGTCTTAATTGTTCAAAGTATAAGATGTGTTGTCGGGTTTGTTGTTGCTTTGGTTCGTGGTTGTTGGTCACTCATATTTCTATTTGAAAAGAGCAGAATCACAGAGAGTACTTGTTACGGGCTTGTCGGAGTCTGAAAATCTGTTTTCCGTGGAGTATTTAGCTTTAATTTATNTTGCTTCTTGCCGTCTCAGATTAGCTCCAAAATGTTTGCTTCTTAACCCTCGTGTTTAATCCATCTCGAACACGACATTCTCTATTCTGTTATTTGTGTCCTTGTCTCGGTGTTGGTTTGATGTCTTGGTAAATATTGAAGCATGTCCATCTTTCTCATATTTCCTCATTTGATCTGCAATGGTCAAGGTCATATCTTGC
>NW_026029428.1:0-253 GCF_019186545.1 Solanum stenotomum | reverse complement strand
ACACTTGAAGCTTAAACACAATATAAATAAATAATACATATGCAATAACATTCAAGTAAAGATTCGGGAAGGAGAATACCAAACGCCATCAATAGTAGGACCTGTAGTAAAGCTCGGACATACAATAAATTATACCGAAATAGAATGTAAGAAGAGGCGAAATTACCTTCTTCGGAGCAGCGTTCCGGGACAGATACGAGCTTGATTTCGACTTCCCTGCCACACGAATTCAAAGCTCGAACAACGCACCAAG
>NW_026029427.1:0-465 GCF_019186545.1 Solanum stenotomum | reverse complement strand
AAATTTAGAAAAATTACCCTTCGGGATGGCCCAATGTTTTAATTTGGCCTGGGATTTCCATGTTGGAGGTCTGAAGTTCAAAACCCCTTGCCAACGAAAGCAATGGGTTTGCCTTTTGGTAGTGGCGTAGCCACCCTTATGTCAGGGTGTCCATTGGTCCAATGGACACACTTCGTCGGAATATTATACCGTAGATACAAGTAAAATGATAAATAAAGTGGGTAAATAACATATTTTGGACACCCTCGACACAACAATATGATGTAGTCTAGTGGTTTTAGGCGCCTTGAAAAAATAAAGATTATAGTGTCAGGGTGCACCCAAAGGATAGCGGCTACAAGTTTTCCTTGTCATAAAAAAAAATTACTTACTACTTAGTTTTTAATTTACTCTTATTATTAATTATAGTTATTTTTTCAATATATTTCTTTAAAATTTTTATTATATTTAAAGAGTAATATGATT
>NW_026029426.1:0-753 GCF_019186545.1 Solanum stenotomum | reverse complement strand
AAAAAGTTTACCTCCAATGCTTTTTGTATGGCAAGATTGTGAAGCAGATCATGAATCCTACATTTACCAACTTTTTCCCAAAATGTGCGTACCACTTGTATCAAGCTTCTTCTTATCAACTCATTCAAGAAGCCTTCAACAACATCCTCCATTATTTCTTTTCCTGTTGGTACAAATCCTTCAGCCATCCACAACCATAATATGTGATCAACATGGACCACATGATCTTCTGGAAAAATACCAAAGTACAGGAAACACTGCTTGAGCGCAATTGACAAATCGTTGTAGCTCAATGATAGTATGCAGGAGACTTCAATAGAGTCGTCTTTAATGTTTTGCCAAAGGTGGTCCTTCACCTTTTGCCATTCTTCGAACCCCCTTTTATGTGAAAGTAGTCCACTTAATACAACAACTGCAAGAGGTAAACCTCCACACTTGTCCACCATTTCCTTTGCTAGCCTTTCCATTGCTGAGACCATTGCCTGAACATCGAGTAGTTTCCTACAAAAGAGATCCCAACTTTCTTCTTGGCTCAGGAAGCGAAGTCTATAGACAAAACCTTTGTTATCTGCTCTTTCAGTGACATCCTCTTTGCGTGTAGTAATAATTACTCTGCTGCCGTTCTTGCTATCTGGAAATGCTCGTTTCAAACTTTCCCATGCTTCTCTATGCCATAAATCATCGACCACCACAAGGTATTTGGGTTCTTTTAAAAGATCACGAAAGTAAATTTCTAGATCTCTCTCTGTCATC